>NC_056735.1:1279620297-1279920297 GCF_019279795.1 Protopterus annectens
CTAAAATACTACCTATATATACACGAAAAAATATTCTCATTAGTGATTTTACTAAATATGTACCCAATTCAGGTCAGATAACTTATTTAGGTATAATACTATCTAAAGATATTAAATCTATTATATATAATAATTATAATACCTGTTTTCTTAATATACAAAATCTTTTTAATACCTGGAATAATATGATGTTCTTCGTCTTCCATTGCTGCAGTCCTGACTATTGGGTATAGTCCGCGTCCCAGTCGGCCCGAATACCAGAGTATAACCGGCGCCATTTCCTCAGTCTTTTTGCCGCATGGTCCGATGCAGAAGCAATTTTGCGAGTGCAGGTTGGCGTTCTGAGATTTTCGAAACCGGAGTTTCAGACGAAACAGAGTTGGCTAAATAACCCGTTGAACATTTTTTTTCTTGCCTCAGTATTTAACGGATGTCAGAAAAAGTGAATAACTGTATTTCTTGTGGGAAGCAGATACCGCGAGGGATTATCATACATTGTGTATACCTTGTTTAGGGCCTGAGCACGCGTTGTTGGTTGCCGCTCTTGTGCTAGATTTAACAAGCACTATTAAGAGGAGGCTAGATTGTGCTAGGTTAGTGTTTGGGAAGCGTTGCAATTATAATATGCCGTCGGATGTTCCGGCCGCTTCAACCAAGAAGCGCAAGGACAAAACAGTGAAGCCTAGGGTGAGGAACCGCAGTCCCGGACGTCGGTTCTTTGGAAACTCAGGAGCCAGAGGTTTTGCCAGGAGTCTCTATGGAGTCTCAGGCAGATACTTTACTGTTACAGGATGTGCCTCTCAGGAAGTACGCCAGGCTGAGGGGCCTTCTCAGGTAACTGTTCTTCCCTCTCTTCCCAAGGTAGTTAGGGCCTCTCCTTCTGTTGCCAAAGCTTCTTTTAGAGGTAGGCCAAGTTCAGCTTCTGTGGGGCTTCTCCTAGCATTTCCGGCTCTGTGCCTAAGAAACATATGCTTAAAATGGCTGAAGATTTGATTACTCTAATTAGAGGTTCTATGCCCCCGCCTGATAAGAGGCCTAGGGTGGAACAGGAGTTTGATAGTTTTGAACAGTGTTCACAGGCTTCAGAGTCTTCTGTGGAAGACTTACAAGAGTTTCCTACTTATTCTGATTCTGATGTGGATGATTCCATTCCTACAGCTTCTCCTCCTGAGGATTTTTCATTTTCAGAGACTCTTCACTCCATGAGGGAGCACTTTAAATGGGAAGGCCAGGATTACTCTGATTCAGGAAAAGGCTTAGGAATTCTTGTTTTACCCCAGCATAGGCCCTTAGCTATTCCTCCTGTGTTGAATGTGGTGGAGGATGTTTTGCAGAGGCTTCCTGAACCCTGACTCCTTGCCTCCTGCTCCTGTTAAGCCTGATAGGTATTATAGGGTGCCAGCTCATAAGTATTTGTTTAAGAGTCCTAGGGTGGATCCAGAAACTATTTCTCAGGGGCCTAAAGGTGTTAAAGCTTCTGTGGTTAAAAATCCTGTACCTTCTGATAAAGAGGCAAGGGCTTTGGATAGGTGGGGTAAGAAAGTGTATACTTCTTCCACTCTAGCCATGAGGGCATTGAATTGTCAGTTTCACATGCTAAAATATCAGAATTATCTCCTTTCACAATTGAAATCTAAGGTGGATGCTTTGGCGGAAGGTATTGAGTGTAAAGAATTGCTGGATTTGGTTCATGTGTCTGAACAAGTGGGTAAGCATTCTTTGCAGTGTGGTTTTGATGCTGTTCAGGCCTCCTCGAGGGTGGCTGCTACTAGTTCTGTTCTTCGCAGACATGCCTGGTTGAAGGATCAGAATTTAGCTGAGCATGTTAAGACCCGGATTTTGGATGCTCCTTTACAGTCTGATGTGTTGTTTGGACTGCCTGTGGAAGCAGTCTTAAAGAAAATGGAAGACAAAGCTAAGTCTATGCAGACTGTTAAAGATTTTTTGCAGGTGCAGCCTCCGAAGTTTAGTAGAAATTGGCCTGCTAAGGGGTGGACATATCCTGCTTATGGTTCCCAGTCTAGGGGTAGGTCTAGACGTGGTAGGGGCAGGGCTCAAGGTTCATTTAGGCCTAGATCAGAGAGTTCACCTGCTCAGACTTCTGGTGAGGGCAGGGGTCAGTCCTTTCGTAAGCAGAACCAATGACCTGCCTTTTCAGCTGCCAGTGGATTCTCGTCTGGCAGCTCCTTTGGGAGGAAGATTGTCTCTTTTCAAAGAAAATTGGGATTTAATCACTCAAGACAGATGGGTGCTGGATATCATTCATCACGGTTACAGATTTTATTTCCACACAATGCCCCCTTTCAAAGGCATGCCAGATGTTCCTCCTCCACAAAGAAAAGAGGCTCACAAGCAAGTTTCTCAGTTACTCCAGTTAGGGGCCATTCAGCCAGTCCCTGTATCAGAAAGGGGCTTGATTTTATTCTCGCCTGTTCCTAGTACCAAAGAAGGGGAACACGTGGAGACCAATTTTGGATTTATCTATCCTCAACACTTATCTGGACATTCCCAAGTTCAAGATGTTGACGTTACAGCAACTGTTACCTCTGCTGGGCAAGGATCACTGGATGGTAACTTTGGATCTCAAGGAAGCTTACCTTCATGTGCCTATAAGGCTAAGTTGCAGAAAGTATCTGCGGTTTGAACTGGAGATTTTCATTATCAGTTCTCTGCATTGCCCTTTGGCTTATCTACTGCCAGAGTATTCACAAAGGTTCTGGCTTCAGTGATAGCTTACTTCAGGCTTCAAGGCATTCAAATCTATCCTTACTTGGACGACTGCCTGATTCTGGCTCAAGAAAAGGAAGACCTTCTACAGCATCTGGAATATGTCATAGCAGTGCCAAGATGCCTAGGGTATTCTGTGAACGAAATAAAGTCCAGTCTAGTACCCTCTCAAGACATGTGCTTTCTGGGTGTGAGACTGAATACAGCAGCCCAGATGGCCTTTTTAACCCCGGACAAACAAAAGAGTCTGTCACTTTACTTCCATCAAATATCTCATCAGTCCGTGCTGACTGCAAGGACAGTCCTTCAAGCATTAGGGTTCATGGCATCTTGTATTCTGGTGCTTCCCAATGCCAAACTGCATATGAGGAAGCTGCAATGGTATCTCAAATATGTATGGACACAGCACTGCCAAGATTTGGACACTGTCATTCAAATAATACCTTGCCTTCAAAAGGAATTCTTGTGGTGGGCTCAGGAATGTCACCTAAACAAGGGACTCTCTGTGACCCGGCCAGAGGCGAGTCAGATTTTAACGACAGATGCCTCGGACACTGCTTGGGAGCTCATCTAAATGGAAAGTGGATACAAGACAAGTGGCCTGCCAGACTACAGCATCTACATATCAACATGAAGGAGATGTTAGCAGTCCAGTTTGCATTGATGGCTTTCAAGGAGTTGCTTCTTCCAGGGCAGGTGTTGATTCTAACAGACAACACAACTGTCATGTGGTACATCAACAAGCAGGGAACACATTCTTATCCTCTATGCAGGCAAGCAATGATTTTATGGGAGACTGCGTTAAGCCTGCAACTAACTCTTCAGGCAAGGTTTCTGCCAGGAGCACAGAACTCCCTAGCAGATGTATTAAGCAGACAAATCATGGATCCCCACGAGTGGAAACTGGATCTTCATGTATTTCAGAAATTGACAGTGTCATGGGGAACTCCAGACATAGATCTGTTCGCTTCTCCACTAAACCACCAGCTGCCACAGTATTGCACAAAGGGGTTTCATCACACAGCTTGGAAAGTGGATGCTCTGTCTTTCAGTTGGAAAAACCTTCATGTCTATGCCTTTCCACCTCTGCCTCTTCTTCCAAAGGTATTATTAAAGGTCAGACAAGACAGGCCAAGGATGATTTTGATAGCTCCAGATTGGCCTCGGCAACACTGGTACCCACTTCTACGGAGTCTTGTAAAGAAGCCTCCATGGCCTTTACCTCTGATTCCTCATTTGTTATCTCAGAAGGACGGTCATCTGCTCAATGTCAAGCTTCAGTCTCTTCATCTCACAGCTTGGCATATTCTGTGTTGAAGCATAGCAGGTCTCAGCTTCCTCAACAAGTTTTAAATGTGATTATGGAAGCTAGAAGGCCTAGTACTAGGAGAGTGTACGCAGAAAAATGGAAGAGATTTTTATTTTGGAGTACAGCAAAGAATTTGGAGATTTCAGAGCCTAATTTGAGTGTGGCTCTTCAATATCTTACTGAATTATTGGACAAAGGTTTGTCCTTCTCTTCCATAAAGATTCATGCTGCAGCAATTTCAGCTCACTATGATTGTGACCCACCTTTGTTTTCATCCTTTGTTCAAGCAGTTTCTTAGAGGGCAAAGAATATAAGACCCCCACGTAGAGCTCCTACTCCTGCTTGGGATCTCAATTTTGTGTTGGAAAAACTTACTCTACAACCTTTTGAGCCTGCAGCTACTGCTGAATTGAAATATTTGTCATGGAAGACTGCTTTTCTGTTGGCTATTACTTCTGCAAGAAGGGTGTCTGAGTTGCAGGCCCTTATGGCAGTAGAGCCCTTTTGATTTTCCATAAGGACAGGGTATCATTATTACTAATCCTTCCTTTATGCCTAAGGTGGTTTCTAGTGTGGCTTTAAACCAAACTATTCATTTGCCTACGTTTTTGCAGATCCTCAAAATAAAGGGGAAAAGATTTTGCACACTTTAGATGTACACAGGCAATTGCGTTATTATTTGAGCAGGACTAAGAATTTTAGGCAGTCTCAGCAGTTACTTGTTTCTTTTGCTTTGGGTTCACAGGGCAAGCCTGTGTCAAAACAAACTATTTCTAGGTGGATTGGCTTTTGCATTGCATTTTGTTATTCCCATCATGGCAAAGAGGTTCCAGCTGGGATTAGGCCTCATTCCACTAGGGCTACTGCCACTTCAACAGCATTTCTAAGGGGTGGCAACTAAGGATATTCTGGAAGCAGCTACTTGGAGTTCAGTGCATACTTTCTCTAGGCATTATCACCTGCCTATATACTCTAAGACTAGGGCTGGTTTTGCCACAGCTGTTTTACAAGGCATGTTGTCAGCTCCTGCTACTTTATAATTTGCCAGCCTCCCTTACCTCTGCTTTGGGATTCTACCCAATAGTCAGGACTGCAGCAATGGAAGGCGAAGAACATAGTACAGTTTGTACCTACCATAAATGTAGATGTTCGAGGATTCCATTGCTGCAGTCCAACCCTCCCTCCTTCCCTCTGTGTTTAGGGGTGGTTGTGTAGGTGAGTTTACATGCTTATATTTTTGTATATATTGTTGTATATATTGTACATGTTTTTTGGTGCAGGTTTTTTGGGACTTGTCTTTTTGGGTCTTCTGACATCTGGGGCAAGAAAAGACTGAGGAAATGGCGTCGGTCATGCGCATTAGTACCCTGACGCATCGGCGTCAGTCTAAAGCCATGACCGGCGTCAACTACTCTGGTATTCGGGCCTGACTGGGGCGGACTATACCCAATAGTCAGGACTGCAGCAATGGAATCCTCGAACATCTACATTTATGGTAGGTACAAAACTGTACTTTTTTTACTATGGAGGAGAGACAATTATTAAAATGATAATATTCCCCAAGATTTTATACTTAATACAATCAATAATACTTCCACCTACAAAAATAATTATCAAGAAACTGAACACACTAATGTTAAATTTCTTATGGGCACCTAATAGACCTAGGATTGCATTAAAGAAACATACTAATAGCTGGTCTCAAGGGGGTATTTCTTTTCCAGACTTTAATTTATATACTATCTCTTCTATTGTAAAAGTTATTACTTTATTAATAGATCAGTCATATGTCACAAAATGGAAAGATTATTGGGAGCTAATTAGTATACACTCCATGAAAATCTCCTTAACACATAAAAATATGATTGTAAATAACTCCATGTTATGGTTACTAAAGGAATTTTGTACTTCACCTATTACACCTAAACATATGGTTTGTTACCCATTAAATATTATTATTAGTTATCGTAACTTTATATTCATGCACCCTAAGTATAGGGAATGGAATTTTATTGTATTTCCTATAATGTATACTCAGGGTATGCTTTTGTCATCTACTTCTGAAGGAACTCATTTAGCTATAGATAATGATCTAAAGTACTGGTATCAGTTGATATCTGATAATAAAGTTAAAATCTAGATTTCTTAAAACAAGAATTTGATCTAAGAGAAACTTGCTGGTTAGAGGTTCAGACCTTTAGACAACATCTCATTAATAAAATAGATTTAATGTCTATAACTGTTAAAGAATCTATTCCAACACTGATTGATTACTTGATATTAAATTTACAACATAAAGTTTCTGATAAAGGTAAACTTTCATACATACATAAAGTTATCAGACAAGAAACTTTTACAGTATAGATTCATACTGGAATTATTTCACTTCTATTAATGGGGACCCACCAAATCAACAAGATAAACAATATATATTGGAATCTGCTTATAGAACTACGTCTTCCATTGTCTGGAGACTTTATACATGGAAATTTTTACATAGATCTTTTTATACACCTTTGATGATGAATAAAATAAATAATAAAGATAATCTATGTAAGAGATGTAATGTAGAAATTAATGCTGACTGGGCTCATATGTTTTATGACTGTATAAAATTGAAAGAATACTGGAAGTCAATTAATGAATTTTTGCAGGCTCTTTTTACAGATAATTTCATTATTTCTAAATCTCTTATATTATTCAACACACCTGTACCTCAAAGTGTTAAAACGGTTAAGCTTCCCTTGTTATGGTCTATTCTAGCAGTGGCTAGGAAAATAATAACTAGAAATTGGATTTCAGATACACCTCCTTCGTTCAATGAATTTAAAAATGTTATGAATATAGTGTGCCATATGGAAATAAACACAATTAGGACTAGAACAAATTGAAAAACATCTTATTTTATTGTATGGGATAATTTACAAAATTTGTTAAAAAAATTTTAATTTCAATAGCATGGTATTTTAGTTTAATTAATTGATCTGATTGTAGTGGATGTCTTTGTAAATACTTTAGTTGTTTTGTTGAATATTATAATAATACCTATTTTTAATTACTTGTATAAAATTGTTATGATATTTCTCTTATATGTTAAAACAATAAACCTGTTTTGAAAAAAAAAAATCTAAAACTTTCTATTTAGACTAAAACCAGGCACCCTAGCTATAGATAACCTACTAGGTGAGTACCTTAAAAATCACTGCAGAAGCAGTAGCCTACCCAGTACCCATATTAGTCAGAGGACCAGTTCAAGAAAACTATGTTCCACCCATTTGGAATAAATCTTACATCCTTCCCTTACAAAAAGGCGGACACTCTGTAGAGGTATCAAAGTACAGGTCAACTGCTATCCTTCCTCCGCTTCTAAAATCTTAGGAAAAAAGCATTCACACTCAACTATTCCAACACTTCATAGATAACAGTACCATCTCTTCTAGCCAACATGAATTTAGACCAAATAACAGCAAAACAACTACCCTCTTGGACTTTGCCAATACCATTAACCTTAATAGAAACAGACACAATGGTTTCCTTAGTGTTGTTAGATCTGTCAGAGGGAGTGAGTTTTAAAGTATCTACCTGCCATTGCTACTTTAACACTCACTCTGTCTTCCGTTTTTGTTGAAGGGTGTGACCAAGATGATGTACTTCTGCAGCATAGCACTGAAAAACACTATCCTTTCTGGGATATGGTAGAATGTGTTCTGACAATGAGTCTGATAGACCCATTCTGCTACCCAGTTCCAAGTCATTCTTTCTTGTTCAGTTCCACAGCCAGCCATTGTGATCCCAAATCCTCCTCCTTTCATGTAGTGGCTTCAGGTATAGGTAACATATCTGGGAATTCTACCCTCCCCCTTTTAAAATGATATTTTTCTACCACTTCTGCGACCCTGCTTGCTGCCATCTCATATTGCTGTTTTGACAGGTTGTTGGTGCCTACATGTATGTACCCTTATTTTTGCTAACTACCTTGCCATTATACTAGTTTTATTGTAAAATAAATAAATAAATATAAAAGCAGTGATGTTTTCAACCTTTATTAAAATGGTTTTATTATAATCTGATACTATCTCCCTTGGAAAGAGTGTGAATCCCAGCCCCACTAGAACAGTCTCCAGATCACTTCCTACACCATGACACTACTCCTACCTGCACTGTCAAGCCCACCATTTTCACCAGATAGCCCTTCCCACTGTCACTTCGGGTTGCTTGCTTCTCTTTGCTAAGTCTGACCCCCTTCTTTTCCACTGTTGTACCTTTCTAACAAACCTTACCTACTGCTATCCCAATATGTCTCCATGACTTTTATTCTCTCAGTCTTCTTGCTTTGCTAGCCTCCCATCCTTCCCTCCATGACTTACTTTCAGTTCAGTCATGCCTGTGCTCAGTATGTATCATGAAGACTACATTCCTGTCTTTCTTCCTGTATCCCACCACTCTGGCAGAAGGGTCTCTGTTGTCAGCTTCCATCCTTGTCTTCCTTTGTTATTGCTTCTTGCATGGCCACCTCTGGCACTTTCTCTCTCTTATTAATGACACCTGTTCCTAGACTACATGTGTTATTTTTCTTGGCTGGCTTTCAAACCTTCTTCCTGTACTTTACTGTCTGCTGAAATACTTATCTGTCTGTGAACCTTTAACAGCCTCTTCCTATTTCCTGGGATCGCACCAGTGGCAGGTTGGGGTGGGGTACATGAGTTTGAGCAGAGCACCTGACAGCATTACATATGTTGACCTGCATGCTATGGTATTTTTTATGCTGTAACTGGTTGGAGCTTCTGGAGTCATATGCATCATTGCACATAAAGTCAGTCAGTTCCATCCCCCATTAATGATGCTGATATGCTAATCACAATATTCTTTAAGATTTTCACACCATCACCACCATCAGAGATGTTCTTGATCATGGACAGAAGCCTCTCCCTTCAACCCAGGATCAATATACTGGCAAAAGGATGCTCCTTTCCACTTCTCTTCTTGTGCCCTCCACTAACCAAGCCATTAACTGAACTCAGGTTCACAGGTAGGTACTTGGCTAGCTGCCATTGTGGTCCATTTTTAGCCTGGTCAGTTTTCCCCAAAGGTTCATAGGTTCATAGGTTCATACTAGGCTATCTGCCCTAGGGCATTTATAAGCCTAGCCAGAATGTGTTTGGCTTTCGCCACCCATTTTAAATTAATTTTGCTATGCCCTTTTTCGAGGTTAGTATACTGTGCCTCTGTCTAACAGTGACACAGAAGTGATACCCGGGGTAAACCTATGATCTCCCATCCACTCATCAAGATTCCTCTTGAAGAGAGTCAATGAGGGACTCTGCCTAACCTGGACTGGGATTTTATTCCAGAGTGAAGGGAGCCTCTGGGTTATGAATCTGTCCCTCCAGCATGTCCTATTTATTTTAGTGCTGAGGTTCAAGTCTCTCGAGCACGTGGCTCGATGGGATTTGGATTTTCTGAGGTGCAGCATGTCCATTAATTCCGGGTTGGACATGGCTTTATATGTCAGGCACAGATCGCCTCTGAACAGGCGGTATGCCACTGAGTAGAGCTGGAGTTTCTTTAACCAGGCAGCATATGGCATCTGTTTGAGCCCTTTGATCCTCTTGGTGAGGTACTTTTGGGGTCTTTCCAGTTGCTGCAGGTGTCTGGTAAGGTACATCCCAAAGGGGCATTGTACTCAATTATGGGCCTGATGAGGGATGAGTAAAGAGGCACAATGACCTCCTCTGATTTAGATGTGAATCCCTTCATGATTAGGTGGGCTATATAAAATGTTTTTCTAACCACTTTGGCCACGTGATTGTCAAATGAGAGATTGCTATCAACTTGGGTCCCCAGGTCCCTAATTACTTCTTCTGTACTTAATGGATTACCACCTATGTGGTAATTTATGGGCACTTTGTTTTGCCAAAGGGATGACTATACACTTTTGGCATTTAGCTTGAGGCCATGGCTCTGGCACCAGTTGTCTGTTTCTATGAGGCCCTTTTGGAGGATGCTTGTGTCGGCTGGAGAGTCGATTATGGTGCCCAGTTTGCAGTCATCTGTGAACTTGGTCAGCCACAGTCCTTCCGTGTTGGCCTGTACCTCCGAGAAATATATACCGAACAAGAGAGGTCCCAGGACTGAGCCTTGTGGGGCCTTAACTTGTAACTGGTTTGGAGTCTGACATGGCTCCAGCAATTCTAACCATGTGGGTTCTGTCCTTGAGCCAGTTTGCAACCCATCTAGTGACATAGGGGTTTATATTTAAGCTGGTGAGCTTATCTATAATGCCCGAGTGGGGTATTGTATCGAAGGCTTTTGCGAGGTCCAGGTAGGCTTTGTGGACCACCTTCCCCTCGCCAATGGCCTTGGTGACTGTTTCAAAGAAATCAACTAGGTTTAAGAGGCAGGATCTGCCCTTAACAAAGCCAAACTGGGTAGGATCCAGTGTCTGTAGGTCCCCAATATCTTTATTTATGAGGTCCATGATGATCCTTTCCATAGCTTTGCAGACCAAGCTAGTCAGGCTTATGGGGTGATAGTTTCCAGGATCCATTGAGGCACCACCTTTGTGGAGAGGGACCACTGTTGCTGTACGCCACTCTTTGGGTACATATCCTGTAGTAAGGCTGAGACTGAACAGTAGTTTTATGTTTGGGTTTAGCTCTTCTTGGAGTTCATGTAGGACGCAGCCCGGGACACCGTCTGGTCCCACTGATGCTGTGTTTTTTGCTTTGGAGAGGGCAGCTCTTACCTGAGCATCTGAGATGTCAGGGGGGCAGCACACTGCTGGGATAGATATTTGCCCTTTTGGTGGGGAGGGGGGGAGAAGTTTGAGCTGAACCTGTCAGCTAGGATGTTGGCAATGTCTGTGGGTTTGGTGTATTTTTTGTCATTTTGGACTAATTCTGAGCATATCTGGGAATTACCACCCAGGTTCCTAACATAACCAAAGAAAGCCTTGTGATTATCCTTAGTGTCCTGTGCAATTTTTCTCTCGAAGCTGGCCTTAGACGATTTTATGAGTGCCCATAGTTTTTTGCTAATACTGATCAGAGATGCCTTCCCTTTTTGGGATTTTGCTCTATCATTTAGTAGCTTCCTCCTTCTATTGTATAGTTTGTTTATGGCTGGGGTCCACCAGACAGGGCGTCTGCCTTTGGAGGATTGGGTCTTGGTTTTATTTGGGATCGCATAATCCATGCATTCCTGAAGGTGTTCATAGAATGCGTTTATAAAGGATTCTGCGGTCTGGGCCGTATTTTCCACAGGCCCAGGGGCTTTGAAGGATTCCACCTCAGTTTTGAGGAGTGTGAAATTTGCTCTAGAGAAGTTTTTCACTGTGGTTTTCTGGGCAGGGGGTGGGGTCGGGATGTAAATATCCAGTGAGATTAGTTTATGGTCTGATCTTACCAGTGAGGGATACACTTCTGGTCTGGAGCATAGAGTCCCCATGTTGGTGATGATCAAGTCCAGTATGTTTTCCCCTCTTGTGGGAGTGGTAACAAGTTGTTCCATAGCATTTGAGTTTATAAATTCTAGGAACCTTTGGGCTAGGGTGTTGGAGCTAGAGTAATGCTCCCAGTCTATGTTTGGGTAGTTGAAGTCGCCCAATATAATGGTGTTTGGAGAGACCTTCATATTTTCCAGTGTTCTCAGGAAGGCCGAGTGGGTTCCTGGGTTTGGGAGGGTGGTCTGTAGCAGGCTATAAACTGGAAGGCAGTTTTACCCACTGTTAGTTGCACATGGATAGTCTCTGATGCTTTGTGCTGTGCCACCAACCTGGAGGTGTGGGTATCTTTGACGAATATTGATACTCTCCCTCCTTTTGTGGGTCTGTCTAAGTTTTGCGGCCGAAAAGCATGGTATGAGGTATAACCTGGTAGTGCTGGGGTGCTCTTGGGAGCCTTGAACCAGGTTTCTGTTACTGCACAGATATCGATGTTCTCCATGCTAAGGAGAGTTTCGAGTGCGTGCATCTTGAGGTTTAGACTTCTGGTGTTGAGTAGCATTACTCTGTTTCTTATCCCTTGTGATACCTATGGAGGTGGGTTTGTCTTTTGAGCCTTGCCTAAAAAAGGCACTATGGGGGTAGCAAGAGCCTTTGCCAATATCCAAAAGCCCAGGGGTGACAGGTGCAAGCCGTCCCTAGCAAAACATTGTGGCTTGTCGAGCATGTCATCCCAGGATGACAGGCATTGGATCCCCTTTGAATGACACTAATACTTAAGCCAATTGTTGAAATTGATCATCTTGTCTTCATATTGTGACATCATTCTTGGTGAGGGTAAGATGCTACTCAAGGTCAGGGTCATACCGGCCTGGGCCACATGCTCAGAGAGCTCCTCTATGTCTCTTTTCATGTAGTCCAGGGAGGTACGTCTCAGGTCATTCACACCAGCATGGACAATGACTGAGTCATATTTGTACTTGCCTTGGAGTGACCTGAGTGCTTGTGTTATGTGGCGGATCCTAGCGCCCGACAGGCAGCTCACCGTGACCTTCTCCTTGTTCAGCCTGGTGAGCGGGACGTCAGTGTGCCTGACAATAGAGTCACATATTACAAGTGTATCAGGTGTGTTGTTTAGCCTTAAGGGCTGTGACTGTTCAGCACACTGGCTTTGTGAGCTATGTGTTTCACGTGTTTTGTTTTGGGGTAGTGGTTGCTTGGGTGTCTGCTTTGGAGGTCTCTGCTGCTTAGGCAGATTTTTATTTAGAGCCTCTGAGTATGTTTTGTGTGTTTATGTGTTTGGTTTGCTGTCGTGGTAGGTCTATGTGAGACTGGAATTGTAGTGAGTGTGGTTTCCTTCTCCTCCTGACTGGTTACGCCAGTACTGAGTTGAGAGAGCTTAGCCTCCAGTTTGGCTATATGGATGCATCTCTCACATGTGTTGGAATTTGTTGGGAGGAGGAGAGGGTTGTCTGTGTACATGAGGCAGTTGTAACATTGCCTCAAGATTCCTAGATTCACCAGCTGGACCGGAGAGGAGATTGCCAACTGACCTTTGGACATGCTAGAATAGTATTGGGAATTCCTTTATAATTGAAAAAAAGGGCCAATGGGGAACAAGGTACTCAAGGGGAGTTTGGGAGGGTGTAGTGCTTTTAATTTTTTAGTGCTGACATATAATTGCTTTAGTGAGCAAGTGTCGGGTAACTTAAATGCAATGTGTTACAGGTAACTTAAATGCAAAAACGACAAACAGTAACTTTCTTTTAAGTGAAACAAGGAAATAAGTACAGTAAGCAATGCAGATATCACTAGGGATCCACAGAAGCACTGAAAAGCCACGTTTTAGGTGGTATTAGCGTTTCAGGGAAATAACAAGCAAACAAACAACAAGCATACAAACAAAGCTAGATTCAGCAGGCCTGGGTCTAGTCTATGCTACAGCAAACAAGGTGTACCAATTACAGTAAGAAACAGTTGAAATATGCAGGCACTATAAGCCTTTAACCAGAAATTCCCAGCTCAGAAGGGCAGAGTCCAGCCTCTCCTCCCACAAGAGTACAGACCACAAACCTTCTTAATGTAAAATAACTGGCCTGAAGCCCAAGTGCTTAAACCAGAACTAATACACTTTTAGAATAACAGACACTGAGCCCTCAATCAGCAGTTCCCAACTTAGAAGGATGTAAGCTACCTGTCCTGCCACCACAGTGCAGGCTACAAACCTTCCTAATTTAAAACAACTGGTCTGAAGCCCAAGTGCTTAATCCAAAAGACTTAGAATGATAGCTACACTTTAATCAAATTTCTACGAAGCAGTAATAAATACAATTGAATACTTTGAAGAATGCCTGGATTAGTGCTAAAGTTATACAAACAAAACTAGATTCAGCAGGCCTGGATCTAGTCTACGCTACAGCAAACAAGGTGTACCAATTTCAGTAAGAAGCAGTTCAAATATGCAGGCAGTATAAGCCTTTACCAGAAATTCCCAGCTCAGAAGGGCAGAGTCCAGCCTCTCCTCCCACAAGAGTGCAGACCGTGAACCCTTTTAATGTAAAATAACTGGCCTGAAGCCCAAGTGCTTAAACCAGAATTAATACACTTTTAGAATAACAGACACTGAGCCCTCAATCAGTAGTTCCCAACTTAGAAGGATGTAAGCTACCTGTTCTGCCACTACAGTGCAGACCACAAACCTTCTTAATGTAAAACAACTGGTCTGAAGCCCAA
Source organism: Protopterus annectens (assembly GCF_019279795.1). Taxonomy (NCBI): domain Eukaryota; kingdom Metazoa; phylum Chordata; order Ceratodontiformes; family Protopteridae; genus Protopterus; species Protopterus annectens. The sequence continues at coordinate 1,279,634,508 of NC_056735.1, forward strand.
GTGCTTAAACTAAAAGGCTTAGAATGAGTTACACCAAGCAGTAATAAATACAACTGATTACTTTTAAGATGATGCAAAAGCAAAATAAAGTAGGAAGAAACACAAATACAGTAAAAGCAGATAATTTTTTTTTCTTTCAGAAAAGTAGCAAAAACAGTAGTAAAAACAATTCACATGCAGTGCAAGCTGGCACACTTGAGTATGTAGCAATATTAGTCCACACACAGTTTGAAAAAATGTAATTAAATTAAAAAGGACTAAAAGCAAGTGCAGAAAGGGTTTATTAGGTAGAATGCGGTAAAGAGATGGGACTGGGGGAGTGTCCTAGGTCAAATCTACAGTGGGGCGGGCACTGCAAAAGCCACCAAATTTAAACTACAACCAAGAGCAGGGAGGGGGGAGACAGTTTCAACAGAGCTAGATATGAGGAATCACAGTGCAAATTATAAAACCACAAAATATATATACTGATATCTGTATATTTGCAGAACAGTAAGACAACAGATATCTAAGCAACAATTTAGTTCTATAATACAGAATAATACAGAAAAATATACTCAACTTTATATAATTGCAGATAGTCTTGCAAGGCTGTCTCTCAACAATCCACTTTAAATGCAGGCTGCTATTAACAGCAAATTAAGGGAACCTTGAGTTAACACACAAGCTATAGAAACTAAAATGAGGGGGGTGGGGAAGACAGTTTCAACAGAGCTAGATATGAGGAATCACAGTGCAAATTATAAAACCACAAAATATATATACTGATATCTGTATATTTGCAGAACAGTAAGACAACAGATATCTAAGCAACAATTTAGCTCTATAATACAGAATAATACAGAAAAATATACTCAGCTTTATATAATTGCAGATAGTCTTGTAAGGCTGTCTCTCAACAATCCACTTTAAATGCAGGCTGCTATTAACAGCAAATAACAGTGAGAATTAAACCCTATACCTTGTGTCTGGAAGGTAAACACCTTAACCATTTGCTAGTCCCTAAGATCTGCTAGGTCACTGTAGTCAATGCGCCATTCCTCTGTGCCATAGAACTGAGGACAGAAGTTATTCCTAATGATCTTGCTATTTGCTTTTATATATATATATATATATATATATATATATATATATATATATATGGGTCTACTTTTAAATTTAGAAATCCCAAATCCTTGAACCTCTAAATCCTGGTGTTCAGAAGTTCGAAGTTTTGGACTCTTGAAATTAAAAAATAAAAATAAATAAAACACATAAAAGAAGAAAACCTCAGAAATCCCGTTTTTGCAGGGGGAGGGCAAGCCCCCGTGCACCTCCCCACATATGAGGGGCTTCGCCCCAACCCCCCCCCCTCGTGAAGAGTATGGTAAAGTTCCCATTCCACACTATATGTCAATCTCCATTGATAACTTTCGAGATTCCAAAACTTCGAACTGCTGAACATCAGGTGTTAGAGGTTCGAGGTTTTGAAATTTCGAAATTTAAAAGTAGACCTATATATATATATATATATATATATATATATATATATATATATATATATGGATCTTCCTTACATTACTGAAAGTCCATAATGCCGAAGACGTAGTTGCCGAGACGAGAATAACAAAACTTAAAATGCCGAACTGTGTCATTTTTCCCACGGCAAGTAAACGCTTGCCCAAACTACAGAACAACACACTGTGCTATCTGAAACCCACCTAGATGTGGGGCTACACCCCTCATACCCCCAACTATATACCAAACTCTGGGATCACAATACAGTGGGGAAAAGTGCAGTATTCCCCACGCTGGGCAAGTGTTTACTTACTCTTGGAAAAATTATGTGGTTCTGCATTTTACGTTATTTTTGTCTCGGCAAATTCGTCTTTGTCGTTATGGACTTTTGGTAATGTAAAGTAGACCCCCCCCCCCACCGGCTGTTCTCTGAATATCTGCTGCATTCTGTTAACCAGAGTGTCCCACTTACTGTTGCAAACATGGGCTATACCTGCTTGGAGAAGGCAACCCAGGAGTGCAAGACTCTGTCTGAAGCTCTGAAGCTGGTCAGTAGGGAAGATGGGTCATGAAAAGGCTGGTGGAAAAATTAAGCTTACTAACAAAGGAGGTGGTAGATGTAGGACAAGTAATCCCAAAAAGCTATGCGATAAATAATGAAATGGACAGAGTACTTCAGGAGGGGCTGGAGTACAATACCACCTACTATCCAAAGGGCAGATTAATAGGACAAGTTTGTCTTTTAATACCATTAGGAATAAGCAATGTAATAAACAGATATCTCTTGAATGATGTTAGCATATTAGTTATAATTATGACATATTAAGACTTAAAGATGTTTCTTAATATGCAGTCAGACCACACCATTATGGCATTATATGGTGTGGGCAAGTCATACCAGTTACAAAAATGCATTCAAAATCATATGTCTACATTTCTGAGTTCTCTAGTAGTTAGTGTGGACCTATGAACTTCATTGCAAGATGAAAAGGCTAAGCAAAGGCAATGCACAATTGTGTGTGTGTATATATGTATGTGCATGTGCATGTGAAAAAGAAAGTGTGTGCATGCATCATGCATTTGCTCTTCTTGATATTAATGAGGCGATCTCTCTTTTATTTGTTTAAGTATTTACGCACGTATCTATTTATTCTTGATTTGTTAACTAAACAGGTGAGCTGGTTAGCTGATCCTTTTCAGACTCAACCTAGGCTCATTTTAGAGCAAAAAAACTGTTAATAATCCTACAATGAGTACACAATGATCTTGCTGGCCCCTAAGAATATATCATTCACAGTAGATTATGGACATGACAGTCTGTGACAATATTCTATACTATACAGAGCACAGATACTTCTATTTAAATAATCAGAATTAAGAGCACTCCCTTGCATGTGGGTTAGATTGTTGTGCTGACTGATCCTCCTGTTTTATTACTCTCAGACGTCTGTGTCATACTCCATATGATTACCGCTGTTTCTTTTTGCAGACTTGCTCCTTGTATCTACAAATCCTTATGATTATCATATCTGCTCACAAGGAGTTGTTACTGTGGACAACCTAGATGATGGCGAAGAACTGATGGCAACAGATGTAAGTACAGTATTTTAGATAAAATAAAACATCCTGTCAGTATATATAGCAGAAAACAATAATATTACACACAAATAACAGACAATTGCTATATAGTGTACATGTTCTGAAAGAGGTATAAGGATTATATCTAGGAAGGGATGTACAGTAAGCAATATAGAAGGAAGAGGCTTATAAGTTGTGGTCATCATCTGTACATCAAAAATTACAATTTCTAGTTGAAGTAATTCATACATGAGCAAATTTTACAGATGGTGGGGGGTACTCTGTAATTTCTTTTATTGCTAACATGGACAGAATCTCAATATGTACTTTTATTGAGACTGCACTGATTGTAATCATCCTATACTACAACTCTGGAAGCCAGGCTTCAGCAGGGCCTATACTCCAAACACTCAGTGCTAAACTTTACTTTGCTGACTACAGTTTCCCAGTTGTAGCCTAAACTAAAGCAATCTGTTTCTGAACATCTAACTGAAATGCCACAACATTCTAACATCCAGTGTCAACTCAAACTATTTCTGCAATAGAAATTCAAATGCAACTGTAATAAGGCAGGTCATGTTTCAGAAATAATCAAATCTGCTGTTGTATCCTCTGATTGCCCTTTATATTGACTTCTCTGTAAACCTCACTAACACTGAACATGTGATAAAACTATCCCTTCTTAATATGTATAAAATTCTTTATCCCATACTAACTCCTTCTATATATGCTTTCTTCCACTAACACTGGGCTTCCGGCTTTTGTATACTTCCCTGATATTGCTCTAATTGTTTTCTCTTTCTATTGGTGAACTATCCAGCTTTCTTCACCTCTGATTATAAGTTAGCTTTTTGATAAAATACATTGCTATTATAGTGAGGATATGTGTAATGTACTATAACTTATTGATGTATCATTAATTATCTTGCATTTGTATTGTATTTTCTGTTTATGTTGTAAAAATTGCACTGTTGTAAAGTTTATTACAACCTGTGCTGGGCCTGCAATAGATCATGCTTTATTAGTGTGTTTTCCCAGTAAACAAATGCAAATAAAATGCAATAGAACCATGTGTTGAAATATTTTCACTTATGTTCATGGTCCCGGAGTATTGTGATGACATGATGGGTTTTGACAGCTGTACTACCACTGCGATAACATCTGTGTCTCAACAGCCACACTGACTGAGTGACCTTCATGGAAACTGAAATGCGTCAAGGAAAAAAGCTCCCAAGTCAAAAGATAGCTCTTTCTTTTGATTTGTTTACCAGATTCAAACAGACAGACTAATTATGTATCAGAGTACCTCTCATTTCTTACAGGAAAACTCACTATCCACTACTGGCATACATTCCACCTTTATGTTTAGGTAGCAGACCATACAATGCCTGGTATTAACCTCCATCCATCACTGTTTTACTGTGCAGCAGTACATCGTGCTTCCTTTGCATCCAGTTCACACTGCAAGTAAATGAAGGGTTCCTTGAGGTATATTAGTGCAATTTATTTGTAATTTTGCTGTCCTTTCCAATTCATTGGCAATCCCTAGGCATGTTAAAATAGAAAGGGCTGCATATGCCTCATTGCAGATAATGTTTTCCATTCACTGATTTTGTGCTTCTTGGTTTCCCTCCTTGTCAACTTTGATGCCCCCCCACACACACACTCAAGGTATTCAAATGATACCATTGTACAGGGCTGCACAACACCATTGATTGATGCACTTCTTTCTTTGCTGTGTTTCAATTAATTTCCTTAACTTCTTTTGAAAGAATTCATTATTCATTCTTGGTGCACTTTCCTGTTAGAACTAATCTATACAATGCAGTAGGATCACTGGTGCCATGAACGTCTCACCTCTGTTTGTAATCCACTCCCCTGAGGTCCGTCTATGTGACTAATATGTTTATCTTTCCCTTGTGCACCTGAAAGCCAGTGTCTCTCAGTTTAATGAGGGCCTAGGTTATTAGTCTTGCTTTCTTCTTCTCCTCCGAATTCTCTTCTAAGCATGCTCTCATCCATTTTATTTTCTTTACTTCTTTGCTTTTTCTCTAAGCTGTCATATTTTTCATTCCCCTAGTGCAGCTAACTCCTTCCTCAGTTTTTATCTCCATATTCATCTTGTTATAACCCACTGTGCTGTCCTTCATGGCATCCAGCAGTGTAGTACTAACAGCGGCATTAAAATAGTGGAACCCACAACTAAAGCCTGTAGTACATCACTATTATACAATTCCTCCCTATTAATATTCTAAAATGTGCACATTGATTGGCCAGCCCAACCAGCGTGCCCATTGTAAATCCCACAATATACCAACGAAAAAGGTCCGGTCGCCTGGACTTTTTTCCGTTGGTATAAACTGCCCCAACATATTTTTTTTATTTTATAATAACAAAAGGAGAGAGAGCAGAGCAACGGAGAGTTTCTTTTCTCTGTTGCTTCCGTTTCAAAGCCTTGATGTACTGGGTATGTGTGGGAACGCAAGTCCCATACGCATACGCAGTACATCAAAAAGCAGAATCAGTATACCACAACTGGCGAATGAACAGCAGTCCACCGTTATACAAAGATATTATTTAAGAAAAGTAAGTATTTTTTTTTTTAAATAATGTCATTGTATAATAGCAATAACTGACTCCGTGGTTGTGGTATATTGAAGATTTACCCACGGTTGCCTTTGTTTAATCACTCGGGCTTTGCCTTCGTGATTAAACCACATCAACTGTGGGTAAATCTTCAATATACCACACCACCGGTTATTGCTTTAATAACCTATACTGTTATTACTGCTACTACTAAGGCAGTTATTTAATTCTGTTACCATTATGTCTCCTACCACTTCTCCAGTATTGTCCATAGGACTTCATCTCCTACTTTTTGACCACTTTGGTTACTACTTTTTCTACTTTTTGCTGTTTTCACCTATCACAAGTGTTGCAGCTAAAACAGATACTTCTGCTGTAACAGTAACTATACAAGTACACTGTTACTGCTCCTGCATTTGACTATTATTTACTCTTTCTTTTTACAATAGCAAGCCATGGATATTTTGGGCTTCTCTTCAGAAGAAAAGTATGGTGTCTACAAGATGACTGGCGCAATTATGCATTTTGGAAACATGAAATTTAAGCAAAAACCCAGGGAAGAGCAAGCAGAAGCTGATGGCACTGAAAGTAAGGATGTTTCTGAAATATTCACATATAAGCAAGGTGTGTATATGCACACACACACACACACACACACATATATATACATTATATATATATATATATATATATATATATATATATATCACTGTGATACAACAACTTTTTAAGTAAAAAAAAATGAAACCAACAAAATGCCACGATTATTCCTTTATTAAGTACTTTGTATTCCTTTTGGCATTACCATAAAGAGAGGATCACAGCACATAAGTTATGTGTAAATGCTGATACTGTATAGCAATTAAAGATTTTGCCCAGTAGTTTAATTGACCTGAATCTGGTGATGTTTCTGCACTTGATCTGCTTAATCAGAATCTATAACTTATGTTGTGAGCAGTCATTTTTGTTGCCTGATTGCTATGGAAATATAGATATAAACACACTTTGAACCTAATTTTCATAAAATAAGATTAATTAAAAAATAGCATACTCTGGCATTGAGGTATTTGAATATAAGAGTTAATGAACCAATTATCACATGTGTGTGTATTATATATACGCAGGTGCAGTGGTTATCTTTGATATAGCATGGTGCTTGGTTCTCAATGCTGGGTGCCTTCTGTGCAGATATGTTTTCATGTTTTTTTTCTTGGGGCTCCATGTTCCTCTCACTTCCCCAAAACTTGCTTTAGCTTAACTGGTGATCCTCCAAATTACCTGTAGGTATGTGGGTATGGATGGTATGTGTGTGAATACATGGATGCTTTTTTGCTGGTGCCCTGCAAATGAGTGAGATCTTGTACAAGGGTTAGTTCTCTGACTTATACCCAAAGAATATTTGGATTAGATAGGCAGTGGTTTCCCAGCAATCCTGAATAGAATAAAGCAGGTATCAGGAAAAAATATATACATACATACATACACACACACACACACACACATATATATATATATATATATATATATATATATACATATATCTGTGTGTGAGTGTGCTAACATAAGTAGACAGACTCAAAGATGGTACATATATGTTTTATTGAGTCCATTTTCAGTGAAACCCAATTAGTCAGGTCTAGTTCGTTGAGTGGGCTAGAAAGTATGGGTGTTTTACTTAGGGGCATGCAAAGCCCCTGGAATACTCTTACCTAGTAGAACCAACTCTGAGGCTTCACAAATTTGGGATAGATTATACATGTTATACTTTCATGTCTATTTGCTGAGTCAGTCTATATTTTAGTTTCTCTGCAAAAGAACCTGATGAAACCAATTTATCAGGAATGCCCATTTGAAGGTGCTGTTAGCCAAAAGTGACTGTGCCACTGTGTGGATCAGAGTGTGAGGGTAGAGGTGCGAACCCAAATACAAAGGTGATGATGATAATGTGATATTTTAGTTGAGTGGAATTATGCTGAGGTGGGGTGGAAAGTGGTCATGGATGAGTTAAGGTTTTATAGTCAAACTGAAGGGGGGTAGAATCTATGCAAATCGTTCCAGGATACAGTACTCAGGAACTGTATGGAAGTTTGAAAAGAAGGCAAAAGAGGAGAAGACCAATGTGTGTGTGTGTGTGTGTGTGTGTGTGTGTGTGTGTGTGTGTGTGTGTGTGTGTGTGTGTGTGTGTGTGTGTGTGTGTGTGTGTGTGTGTGTGTGTGTGTGTGTGTGGACATATAAATTAGTAGCTGTAGAACTGGTCTATAACTTTCAGTTGTCAAGCAATTTAGTCTATTTTTTGTGTAATGTATGGCTTACTTGCCAACTTTTAAACAAGTTAAACTATTCATATATTTATTTATGACTGCAATCTTTAGCAGTTATGTAGACTGCACACCACCTGTAGCTCCAGTAGTTTTCACTAGTAAGTTATCCCCACTGTAAATTGGTTGATATATAGACAAATGTAATACATGTGCAGTGCACAGTTGAGAGCTATTATCAAACTAAATTTCAAATGATTATATAATAAAATGTTACTAATGATATAGGAATATGATGACAGAGATTAGACGAAAGGTAGGGCGTAATAGAGGGGGAACAGAGGGGGTGGGGTGAAGTAGGAGTAGCACAGACAGACAAGCAGAAGAGCAGAAAAGGACAGGAGGGAAGTAAGGATTTGAAGTAAAAAAGATCGGCCAGTAGAGGTCAAGAAAGGGATGTTTATATAAATAGAAGAAAGGTAGAAAGGAGAAACAATCCTGTCTAGGCTTAGTAAGGCTGAGAGGAAGATAACTGAACTAGATATATGTCACCAAATGAGTTATATTTGTTCAAATTATGACTTGAAAGTCCCATTCATGTGAATGGGGTCACGTATTTGTTTTACAAGTGTGTGTGTGTGTGTGTGTGTGTGTGTGTGTGTGTGTGTGTGTGTGTGTGTATGCACACACATGCTCACAAGTATGTGTGTGTGGGGAATAAGACCCTGCATCTCCAAATAGACACTTCATGGATATGATCCAAATTATCAAGAATCTTCTTATCGACATCCCATTTTATCGAGTTAGGCCCCTTCTCCATAAATGATTCAACCATAGAGGATTTTTATATTAGTTGAACTTAGTTGTGGGGGTACAGGCTCCTACAGCACCCATGGCAGAATTGTTTTGTGAAAAATTAGTAGCTGTAGAACTGGTCTATAACTTTCAGTTGTCAAGCAATTTAGTCTATTTTTTGTGTAATGTATGGCTTACTTGCCAACTTTTAAACAAGTTAAACTACCATCAGGTTATGGGGTATGCGTACTTCATATATTTATTTATGACTGCAATCTTTAGCAGTTATGTAGACTGCACACCACCTGTAGCTCCAGTAGTTTTCACTAGTAAGTTATCCCCACTGTAAATTGGTTGATATATAGACAAATGTAATACATGTGCAGTGCACAGTTGAGAGCTATTATCAAACTAAATTTCAAATGATTATATAATAAAATCAAACTAAAGCGACAATTACAAAACAATATAAAAATCACTAAATCTATTAGAAATATGCTTATTCTAAAAAAATGCATTAATAAGCCTATACTACAAGTAAGCATTTGTAATCCTGCTATCATTTGCATAAATATATTAAATAGGTAATTTAAAAAACCTACATTAAAATTAGTTGCAAAAAATACACCAAACGGGGTTTTCCACTATCTTACTTTTACCTTCTCAATGGGAACCTTAACTTATAACATCAAATCAAATCTTAATATTACAGGCTTCGAAGGGGCTGGAATTTATTGGGGAAAGCTGGCAAAGGAACCAAGGTGTTGGGAGTAAATAACTAGAGAGGGAAAGGTAACAGAATGGGAAGAGGCCAAGAATTTATTTGGACTCCAGGTTAGAGATTGCCTTCCCTATCAAGGATTGATATCAGAGTAGAGGCAAAGAAAAATAAATAGGGGGTCCTAAATGAAAGACCAGCACTGGTAGAGTTTTTAGTAGAATCTAGAACAGAAGCTGCCATTAAAAAAGGAGTAATTAATAGAGCATATAAAATATTGCATGATAACTATAAGAATCAATCAGAGGAGGTTAGAAAGGATTGGGAACAGAGACTGGATAAGCAATTCACAAAGAAACAATGGGAAGATATATGTATGTCTTCCAAATATGCAACAAAATCTAGAAGATTTAGGATTGTTGCTTGGACAGGTTTATATAAATAATTTTATACCACAAATAGACTCCAGAGAAGTTTTCCTCAGGTAGACAGCAAATTTTGGAAGTGTGACAGGGAAAACAGAGGTACTTGGGAACATATTTTCTTGAAGTGTAGTGGGTTGGCAGACTTTAAGGATTCCCTACGGAATGCACTGTTGGAGATGCTGGGTGGGCAGATTGTTGTGATGAGGGAGATGATTTTTCTGCACTATGATACAGAATCAGAATTGCCTAAACGTAGTAAGACCTTGCTGTGTTTAATTATGGTGGCTGCCAATAAAGCATTTACTAGAAAATGGAAGTCAAAATCTAAACCAACTATATTAGAAGTAGTGAATATAGTAACAGAGATAAAAAATGGAATTGAGATCTTTAGAAAACAGTAGTCGCAAAATACATAGGAAAAAGTGGGAATTGTGGGAAAAATATATACAGGGGAGGAATGAGGCTTAAAAGAAGGCAGAACTTAAATGAACTATGTAATGTCTGACTGAAAATGATTTGGTAGATTATAACTGATGTATAATGTATACGACTGAAGTGTGTCAGTATGGTTTGTGATGTAGAATGCTTGCGACTAGGATTGTTTTGGTTTGGTTTGTTTTCATTTATATAAATATATGATTGCTTATGTCATAAGTGATGGTGACTCTTGTTGAGAAAAAGGGGCAGTAATTCAATAATTTCTGTAATGTTGCTTAGGTTATATTATATATAGCAGGATATGTGAAATATAATGTTTGTCAATACAGTTTGATTACATTTGGGTAAATGTAAATTAGCCTGTGTCAAAAGTGATAATTCAATAAAGGTGTCTTAAAAAATCTTAATATTATGAGCTTTGAATTTGAAAGGGAATTAGAACAAAAACTATCCTTTGGTTCTAATAAATGCTATCACCAACATAAAGGATTCTAATCAGCTATAATTTATTATTAGAATTTAGTAAACAGTGAAGTTTAAAATTTAATAGTAATAAAACTAATACCATATTAATAAATCAGCAGATGAAACATAGAAGGTAAATACTGCATTTTGCTACAAAAGGGACTATGAAAAAATAAAATATTTAGGTATTATTTATCCTAATTTAGAATCTACCATCAGAGTTAATTATGGTGATCTCATTCCAAAGTTTAAAATTTTAATTTTGAATTTGAACAGAATTTACTTGTATAGATAGACTATTTATGATCAAGATGATTATACCTTAGCCAATATATATATATATATATATATATATATATATATATATATATATATATATATATATATATATATATATATATATATATATATATATATATATACAGGCTCCCCATCTATGTGAAGCAGAGTTCTTCCCTAACCCAATTCAAGTGCAACATGGACAACTGGATGGGAAACCAAAAATTCATTCCTGGTTTGGCACCTTTGTCTTTAATGGACACAGACAACCTGTAAATGTTTTATCTCCCAGGCCCATGCTTACACTTATCAAGGGCATCAGAATTTGTCAGAGAGTTGGGATGCGTGGTTAGGCTTAAAAAGACCCTTGTGGTTGTTAGCCTAGTAAACAACTATGAACCTATATACATCTATTTACCCCTAATTTGATACAAATCAAATTAACAGAATGCTATCATTTTTTCTGTGGTATACTAGCAAGCTTAAAATAGCTGTGAAAGATCACCTAAGTTCATGGGAAATCAGGGATGGGGGTTCCAGATACTTAATCTTATGTGTTAACATTTACTTTTAGAATTATTCTTCATTTGAACATTTTATATTCCACCCAGAAAGATATTAACTTAAACTTTTGGAAGAAGAGCAAGTTTAAAATTCCACATTCTACAGAAGTCCAAAACAGGAATAAACCAGCATATATTTTAACATTCTATATTCAGTATTCCATTCATTCTCATACAGAAAAAAAATAATAAAACAGTTCTAAAATGCTTTAAATGATATGAAAACAGTGTTATGAAAGAATTTATTTTTACCACCTTTCCTTCTCTATAATATAAGATGCTTTTTATCAGAACTTATGATCTCAAATTGTACAAATGGAATTAAGCAGCCTTAATTTATTGACTGAACAGTTTAATAAAATCAGAAGTTATGAATCTTGAAAACATTTTGTCTAAATTTAATTTATAAAAAGATTGATTAGATGTGTAACATCTGAGATAGCATTTCATTTAATGATTACATTATATTCCCACATCACAAAATAAGTACTCTGAACTAATATATCATATTAATTTAGTGTTGAATAATAATATGAGCAGTTGCCATCTTTCAACAGAAAATAAACTTATTTTACAGTGTAAACAAGTTATTTCAAAATTCCTAGTGGAATTTTATTGCTATTTTCTCTTTCCCAATTTAAATCATAACCACAGTCAACTAAAGTTGAAGTCATATTCTACTGCAACTTCTTTATAATTAATGATCTTTTCATGAAAGTTTCTGTATATATATATATATATATATATATATATATATATATATATACACACACACACACACACACACACACACACACACACACACACACACAGTGGATATAAAAAGTTTACACACCCCTGTTAAAATACCAGGTTTTTGTGATATAAAAAATGAGACCACAATAAATCATTTTAAAACTTTTCCCACCTTTAATGTGACCTATAACCTGTACAATTCAATTGAAAAACAAACAAATCTGTTAGGAGGAAAAATATAAAAAATAAAAAATGTACAATAAGCTGGTTGCATAAGTGTGCACACCCTTAAACTAATGCTTTGTTGAAGCACCCTTTGATTTAATTACAGCATTCAGTCTTCTTGGGTAGGAGTCTGTCAGCATGGCACATCTTGACTTGGCAACATTTGTTTCCAGGTTTTTGCACAGTCTTATTTGTCTGATAATGTTAGTCTAGCAAAAATGTGGTCTTATTTAATACTCCTTTATCATGTTATACATATACATCTCAGAGACTGCTTCTTGGTGTTTATTGACTATGACAAGAAAAAAAATCACAAAAACTAAAATAGTTTCAGAGTCTCCCTTTTCCAGCAATTCATTAATATTCTGTCAAGAGTGCACAGTAAATAATACTTGGTAGAATGGTACAATAAATTATAAATACTTGCCTAAAGTATACCAACATGTTGAAAAAACATTATAATAACATTTTAAAGATTAAGTTATTTACCCGCTCATTTCATATTTTAGATGTAGTATTGTATAAGTGTACATTTCCTAATATATTCAGTTGTAGGTGTTAATTTGTTGAAGACTGACTTTGTATACAGTTATTTATTCATGTTTAGAATAATCTAAATTTGTTTTTTTCTTTTCTTTTCTTCTTGCTTAAGTAGTTTTTTGTTTAGTTTCTTTTTTATGGAAAAAGACAATTTGTAAATTTTATTTCTAGAATTAAGCTAAAAATAATAGAAGATTATAAATCACTATTTTTATTGCTGTTATACTTTATTTTACTGTGTATAAACATTAATGATTTTTAGAAAAGAAAGGCCCAACATAAAATATTTTTTTCTAGTGGAAATGCAACTTGAGAATATGGAGAAATATCAGCATGATTCTTAGGAAAGAATGAAACCTTAAATATGATATTTTATTCACTGGAATAATTAGCTCAGGTTATACATGAATGGAAGAAAGCTTCATTAACATGTTTTATAAATTAAAAAGTGTGTGCATGTGAATGTGTGTGTGTGTGTGTGTGTGTGTGTGTGTGTGTGTGTGTGTGTGTATATATATATATATATATATATATATATATATATATATATATATATATATACATACATAGACACAACAACTGATTGACAGTTGTGCAGATCATTATAATACTGGGGTTTAGGATTATGCCCTTTCTGTGGAATTGTGTCATCTCAGAGCTGGAATATTTAAACAGTGGGGGGGGGGGTGGCAAGGTGCTTACCTCCCTTCAAAAGTATTGTTAGTTTTAGTTACATGCTCCTAGGTTATAGCTTGTCAATGCCTTTTTATATTTAAGCACATAAACACTCTTTCATTTTGACCTTTGCCAGCACATCTGTCTATGTGGATGTATGTCCAAATACCAAAAATTTACCACATTGAATGGCATGTGATCGAACACAACTTGCCAATTATCAGATGACTAAAAACCAAAAAATATAAAACAGATCTATATTTTTTTTTGCAGTAGGTAGAAAATCTCCCTGTAGTCCCCACACTCCCTGCTAATTATACAGTACATACCAATGTGAAGACTGCACTACAGTGACAAAAGGTTAAATGGCCCTTTCCTGACTGTATCATGATTCTACACAGAAAAAAAGTAGGTACATGCGATAAGTTGATTTTTTTTCTGGTCGAGAAGATGAATGTTCATCCATTTGTTGGCAAAGTATGTATCTATCTGTCTATCTATCTATCTATCTATCTATAGGAAGAAGTTCTCATTGATGAGTCAGTTCATTACAAGTAAAAAAAGCAGTACAGCTGATGCAAAAATATTAGCTTTTTCACTATGAGATCACAGTACAATGGGGATTAGTGAATATGCCCTTTCCCCACTGTAGTGTATTCTTGAAGCTGGTGTATATAATTAGCAGTGGGTGTAGGAGTACAGGGTGCTTGCCCTTGCAAAAAGGCTATTCTTTGCAATATATTTGACCCTTTTTTTATATCAACCATTAAGTGTTGACCATGTCTGGATAGATGTTTTGTATTTTCAATGGAAGATTAGGCTTCCAGGTATTATTTCATTTACTTCCATATATTATTTTTTCCATGCAGAACATAGGTGTTAGAATGGATTTGGATGGATCTGAGAGGCCTCCTACATGAAATGACACAGTTAGTCCATTTGGCCTAACAAACTGTGGGGAAGAGTCCACCAATCCATGTAACTGATGATGATTCAGGTTTATAACTTTAAATGGGTAAATTACATCATTCCAAAAAAGGACTTGGATACAATTGTGCGGTATCTATTAATGCAGATGGTTTACACAGTCAGTCTAAAGGTACTGTTCGTAATCATCAGGAAGGGGTTAATCATAGACACAGCACTGAACATTTTAATAGTAATGGTGTTTCAGGGAATATGAATAATCATCTAGACTCATGGCTGTACAAGCCCTTTATTTTGAATCAAATTAATGTGAGACAGGATAACAAGATTTTTTTTATTATATTTGGAGAAGTTTGGAAATAAATTGCTACAACTGAGAAAATTGCAACTGAACAGTACATATTTGAGAGAAGGCATTACAGTTAAAAGGGTACCCCATGGTTGACTTTTATTGAAGTACACTAATTGTGCAATCACAGGTAATGCTTTACACAATGAATTAATTGCTATGTTTGACTGTCATGGTCCTGAATTAATTATTTTGATAGTTAAGGACAATGATAGAAAGGTTGATTTCTTACTAGGTGAAATATCTAGTCTTGAAATTACAATTAAAAGGATCTGTTATTTGATTGTAATGTGGGCAAATATAATCATATTGACCAACAGTGTTCTCAAACTGTTAAAAGAAAACAGAAAAAAAACAGAAAAAGATTTAAAGGAATATGATGCTAATAAAGTATATCATTTGTCTTCAAACAAACTATTTCCCCTCACATATGTAGTGAAGAGACAAAGACTGTGGTTATAAGTGAGCAACAACAATGAAGGGGAATATTTTTCTATTCAAGACCCTTTAGAATTTCCTCTTTACATTTATCAGAGAGAACACCCCACCAGATGCAAGGGACACACAATTAACAAACCACACAGAATCATACTGGACACTGCAAGAGCAGTCGAGGGTTGTATCATTGGGAAGGGGAGGCACAAGAAGAAAAGGAAGAAGCAGAGGAAGGAGATATTAAATTCCACTCCAAAATCTCATTCTATAATAACAACCTCTGATGGTATTATTTGGAGCTATAATGCCTATAGTATTTTTAATTTTAGTCAAATTGAGGTTGAGGAGGTCCATTTTAAGTTATTTGAAAATGGGTTGACCTTTGTACCATCCAAGAGTATGTATATAGATGCTGCCTTGATTGAATTGAAGTTATTTAAAAAAATGAATTTCACAGTCCATTATAATAATAGGAATAAAAGGGTGAATGAGTCCACAGATACTCAGCAATTGAAAAAGAAAAGGATATACAAGTCCTCACTGCACTCATTAATTTTAACTTTTGAGAAGGGTTGTGATGATGATGTATATAGATATATTAAGAACAAGAAGTTTTTTAAATAATTTAATTAATGAAGAAACAAAGTTGTTAAGGGACTTGAGAAAAAAAATTAAGGGATATGTATTATGAAGCCAAATAAGGGTGGGCAGTTGATGTTAATGAATTCCATTAACTATGTTAATGATCTTTTTATGATCCTACAAGACAACAAGAAATATATGGTGGTTTCTAAAAATTAAATCAACATTGCTTTACAGGAAAATAGTTTTATTCTTAAACGATGATTTAATGTAAGGAGATATAATGCCAGAGACGTCTGATTTTTTTTTTCATTTTTAAAGACTCCAGCCATTCCTTCTATGTTTGGGATTCCAAAAATACACAAGGGCATTTGTTTCCTGCCAGTCTAAGAAATACCCTCTAGCGGTATATGTTGATCAACATTTAAAACCATTTTATCATGAATACAAACATTTATTAAAAGATTCTTGGGATTTTTTAAGATCAGTCAAGAAGGAATTATATAAGGATAACTTATTTTTTTAAGTATCAATGTGTTGAATTTATTTTCTTGTATCCCACAATTTGATGGACCACAATTGTTCAATGGAGCTATGACAGACTGATATTTAATTGAAACCAAACAATCAGTTATTAGTAGACTGAAGGGAAGTTATTTTTTACCAATAATTTAATATATTTTGAAAGGGAGTTTTAACAACAGATTAAAGGGGGTTGCTATGGGTTCTGCATGCACCCCTATATATGTTAATTTCGCCATGAGTAAGTGCAGTTAAATATTTTTAAACTTACATATGGTTTGAGTTATAATTATTACATATGGTTCCTGGATGATATTTGCATTTTTGTATAGATACAGAATAGAAAATCAGAGAATTTATTGAGTACATTAAAGCAATGACTCAATACTTTCCGACAAACAAACCAAACAGACAATGTAAATCCACAAGGCGAAACTGGAACACAATAACAGAAGGCTAAATGTTAAAAATAATTTAATATACTCCCAATAAAATAAGCGCTTTCGGCGGAAAAAATATGCCGCCTTCTTCAGACTACACAGCAGAAAGAAAACAGCTTTTTATAAAAGATACAAGGTAATTGGCCAATAGATGTAAAATGCATTCTTCTATTAAACATTGTCATGGAAACCTTAAAGAAGTCTTAACTACATAGTGAGAACTTCTATCCTGTTGTAAAATGGTAATGAAACATTGATATAAACGTAATTCTAAAAGTTAACATTTCCTTCACATGTTAACTAGATCGCAAAAATTATTCATTTTACTTAGACAGCGTATATTAAACCATGTCAGAAATACATAAGCATTAAGAAATTGTGCTATATGTCATCCAAATACAAAACCCGCAAAATTTCAAATGTTTCATGCATCAAAAAACATTCGGATTTAATTCCAAAATGACACGGTAAGAGCTATCAAGTCATATCTGTCTATTCACGATAAACAAGCGTTTCCTTAAATAAAAATAAGTATAAAAATAACGCTCGTTTAAAGATCGCATTAACTTGCGTGAGGTAATTTAGATCATGCTTAAATTGCTGTAAACCTTGTTTGTGAAAAATACGTAAACCTAGGGCAGCATTCCTATATATACATACGTGTGATATTGACAACAAATAAAAGATGTAACTAGTAGTAATGTTAAGCCTTGCACGGCATGTATTCAAATGTTAAAAATATCTACATAAACCTCTATTAGTTTTTACTTGAAAATTAAAAAATGAATGGTTTTTATATATATATATATATATATATATATATATATATATATATATATATATATATATATATACATACACACATGTATTGTAAATGTGACCTGAGCGAAAATTAAAATAAATAAGTAAATACATAGGCTTCACAACAGAGGAAAATAACTTGTATTCATCTATTGTATGCTAGCCATTTGAGTACACATTTTATGGAAAGAGATGCCCGGTGTTAAATGGGCTCTAGTGCGGATTTGCCACAAGAGTTCATCTATTTCCAAACGGACCTGCCAAGGTCCACCCCGAATATCTGATATTCGTTGCTGTAATATAACAAAACTAAATGTATGGCCGCTATGTTCCAAAATGTGTTTTGCAAGGGCGTTATTTTCATCTTTTTTGAAGATGGCATGTGTATGTTCATATATCCTAGTTTTAAGCTTACGTTCTGTTTTTCCAATATAGAAAGCCTTACAATGGTTGCATATTGCTGCATAAACCACTGATTTTGTTTCACAGTTGAAGTGGCTGCTGATCTTGAAATCTTTGCCATTGATAGAAAAGTGTGTGCCAACTTTAATGTGTTTACATTGGTTACATGCACCTCATTTGTGCATCCCACTTAACCGATTAGAAAAATGATTTTTCTTAGTTCTCTCTAATATGGTCTTCAGATTGTCGCCCCTTCTGTAAGTCAATTTAGGTTTTTCGCCCAATAGTGTAGCTAAACCCTTGTCATATTTTATGACTTCCCAGTTTTTGTTAATGATTTCAATGATTTTATAAAAATCTAAAGAGTAAGTATGCAGGAAGCTACTACAGAAATTATTCTGTTTGGGCATAATAGTCCTGGTGGTTTCCACTGATGTTGTAGAGATGTCAAGATTGACATCCAACTGTTCAAGACCCCCAGTTGCAAGTAGAGGGAAAAAATGTCCCTCCTCACGTTTGCGAGCGACCTCTAAAATAATGCCATTAATTAAGTTCAATGGATACCCTCTAGATAGAAACATTTTCGTCAATTTACTACATTCAACTTGAAAGTCACAATCGTCTGTAACCATCCGTGCTGCTCTGACTATTTGTCCTTTAATGACAGATCTTTTCTGATGGTATGGATGGTTACTTGTGAAATGTAGTAAAGAATTAGGCTTTCTATATATTGTACTCTTGAACCTATTATTAATAGGATCCTTAGACAAGAGAATGTCTAAGTAGTTCATTTCACTATCGGAGATGCTAAACGTAAACTGGAGGAACTCTGTCATGTTAGTGATTCTCTCAATAAATGATGGAATAATTTCCTTGTCACCTTTCCAAATACAAAAAATGTCGTCCTGGTACCTAGTGTACCAGGTGACATGTTGTTGGAAAACGTCATCTTTAAATAGAAATTCAGCCTCCCATTGGGCCATTACAGTATTTGCAAAAGAACCACCACAAGGAGAACCCATTGCTACCCCTGATGTTTGTAGATAGAAATTGTCTTCAAAAGTAAAGAAATTGTTCAGTAAGACTAATTCTAAAAGGGTCTCAACTAGGTAGATAGTATTTCCTTGGATATTTTTAGCTGTCATAAATTGCCTGACCCAAGCTAAACCTATGTCCTGAGGTATGACAGTATATAGGTCTTTGACATCTATTGTCAAAAACACAGTATCAGTGGTATAGGGTTGTTTACTAATGTCCTTCAGAAAGGACCAAGAATCTTTGCAGATATGTTCCTCCATGTCTATCAAAGGTTTCAAGATACTATCAACATACTTTGCACATGCATAGGTGACGGAACCTCTGCCATCAACTATAGGTCTAAACGGGGGAGCTTGTAAGCGTTTATGTAATTTAGGTGACCCAAAAAAGGCAGGAATTTTTGGCGCTGCCATCTCCAAATATCTAAAAGTATCTGAGTCAATGAACCCTTCCAAAAACAAATCATTAAGAGTTACATGGATTTTTTGTATGCAACATGTATTTCATTTAATGACACTTGCCTATATGCCGATGTGTCTAAATGTTGCATCATGTACTCAACATATTTATAATGATCCATTAAAACCACCCCCCCACCTTTGTCCGGTTTCATAACACGAACTCTACAGTCTTTTAGCAAATGCAAGAAATCCCATTCTAGTCGAGATATATTACTAGAATGCCTTTGATTATTATACATAACGTGATTTCTTATGGCCCAAAGGTCTGTTTCACACATTCTTTCAAAGACTGTTAGGACAGGATGTAGGGGTGGGTTATAAGAACTAGACACCTTCAAGATGTTGAGATCCGGAGGGTTATTACCCATCAAGAAATTTAAATTCAATTTCCTGACATATATTTTCAAGTCAATGATGGTTTTACCTATGTCCATATGTTGGCCAGGGACAAATGAAAGATCCTTGGCAAGAAAGTCAACCATATCCTGGTGAATTTCTAAAAGTGTATAGTTATATAACACAAAATCATTTTGCGTGCTCTTTAACAATATAGGTTCAAGACCAAAAACAGGGTTTGCGGTCATCTCCTCTTCCCTCGTCTTTTGTTCCTCATGTTGTTCTGCCTCTGTACTCGAGGGGGATTGTTGCCTCTGGGGTTGTTGACCGTATGAAAACCCTGATTGGTCTGGTGGTTTGAGTTTGAGCTGTCCATAGAAGTGTTTTGTGGTGGATTATTGTCCCTAGGTCTAACATCTGGAACATGTTCTTGATGAGAAACATGTCCACCAGCATTATTATTGTTGAGTCTTGGGCTCCTTCTTGGCCCTTGTCTCTGCTCGACAGGGTAATTTTGATTATTAAAGTTATTGTTAACAACTGGGTTCAAATCATCATTATGTTGAGGCTGATCAAAGGTCTCATTGGAAGGTGTTTGTGCCCCCCGTAGGAGTCTGGGATAAGCACATTTATTTCTATAGTCAGTTATGTCTCTTACAAGTTTCTTTTTCTTAGTGGCTAGAAATTTCTCCATACTAGCTTCGATACTTGAGAAAATCCGACAGTATTCATATTTATACCGGAAAAATTCTCTATCCGAAGTAATAAGTTGTTCCAAAATCTCAAGTTCTGCTGACAAAGTAACTATGTCCTTAGTGTAATAGGCAATCAGAGCTTGTAAAAATTCTATGCCCTGCCGATCGAATAAGTCAATTAATTCTTGGTAAAATGGAGAATTATCCAAAAGGCCTACAGGGAAACGCCATTGGCGTAGGCCTTTTGGTATTACTTTGTTTCTCATACATTCAGACAAGTATGAGACCTCCAGCTGTAATTTTTTGCATTTGTACAGTTTATTGTCGAATTGATCTATTTTATCAGTCAACAGACAGTTATCAGCGGCTTCCATTGTAGGGGATGCCGCACGTAGGTTAAATCCTTGACTAAAAAAGTTTCTATTAGTTAAAAAATTAGACATAACAGGAATCCCCTGCTTGTTTGGGACTCCTTCATTATGTCCACGTGAATGCGGACTAACAGAATGGTTACCTGGTAGTAGGATATCGGCCACGGGTGGCGTCACCTGATTTTGTTCATTAGCATCCGTTAATCTAACATTGCCAGTTACTAGCCCGCCTTCCGTGCCATGTACTTCTGGAGAATGTTGTCCATTAGGTAAAAAAGAGTTTTCACTGTACAGTGGAAAACCCGACATTGGTGTTCCGCCTCCAATTCTTGGAACCGGATTTGCCATGGCATCCACTTTCTGAGTTAAGGCATCTACCCTTCCTAGGAGTGCCTCAACAAGTGCGGTTAAGTTGCAATTAGAATTGTTCCTTGTATCGTTATTTTCACTCTGCTGTGAAAAAAGTGAAGGAGAAGCCTCTCCGGTTCCAGTCACCATCCACGTAACTTTCCGACAAACAAACCAAACAGACAATGTAAATCCACAAGGCGAAACTGGAACACAATAAGAGAAGGCTAAATGTTAAAAATAATTTAATATACTCCCAATAAAATAAGCGCTTTCGGCGGAAAAAATATGCCGCCTTCTTCAGACTACACAGCAGAGTAAAGAAAACAGCTTTTTATAAAAGATACAAGGTAATTGGCCAATAGATGTAAAATGCATTCTTCTATTAAACATTGTCATGGAAACCTTAAAGAAGTCTTGAAGTCTTAACTACATAGTGAGAACTTCTATCCTGTTGTAAAATGCTAAGGAAACATTGACATAAACGTAATTCTAAAAGTTAACATTTCCTTCACATGTTAACTAGATCGCAAAAATTATTCATTTTACTTAGACAGCGTATATTAAACCATGTCAGAAATACATAAGCATTAAGAAATTGTGCTATATGTCATCCAAATACAAAACCATAAAATTTCAAATGTTTCATGCATCAAAAAACATTCGGATTTAATTCCAAAATGACACGGTAAGAGCTATCAAGTCATATATGTCTATTCACGATAAACAAGCGTTTCCTTAAATAAAAATAAGTATAAAAATAACGCTCGTTTAAAGATCGCATTAACTTGGGTTCTCCTTGTGGTGGTTCTTTTGCAAATACTGTAATGGCCCAATGGGAGGCTGAATTTCTATTTAAAGATGACGTTTTCCAACAACATGTCACCTGGTACACTAGGTACCAGGACGACATATTTTGATTTGGAAAGGCGACAAGGAAATTATTCCATCATTTATTGAGAGAATCACTAACATGACAGAGTTCCTCCAGTTTACGTTTAGCATCTCCGATAGTGAAATGAACTACTTAGACATTCTCTTGTCTAAGGATCCTATTAATAATAGGTTCAAGAGTACAATATATAGAAAGCCTACGTACTCTAATTCTTTACTACATTTCACAAGTAACCATCCATACCATCAGAAAAGATCTGTCATTAAAGGACAAATAGTCAGAGCAGCACAGATGGTTACAGACGATTGTGACTTTCAAGTTGAATGTAGTAAATTGACGAAAATGTTTCTATCTAGAGGGTATCCATTGAACTTAATTAATGGCATTATTTTAGAGATCGCTCGCAAACGTGAGGAGGGACATTTTTTCCCTCTACTTGCAACTGGGGGTCTTGAACAGTTGGATGTCAATCTTGACATCTCTACAACATCAGTGGAAACCACCAGGACTATTATGCCCAAACAAAATAATTTCTGTAGTAGCTTCCTGCATACTTACTCTCTAGATTTTTATAAAATCATTGAAATCATTAACAAAAACTGGGAAGTCATAAAATATGACAAGGGTTTAGCTACACTATTGGGCGAAAAACCTAAATTGACTTACAGAAGGGGCGACAATCTGAAGACCATATTAGAGAGAACTAAGAAAAATCATTTTTCTAATCGGTTAAGTGGGATGCACAAATGAGGTGCATGTAACCAATGTAAACACATTAAAGTTGGCACACACTTTTCTATCAATGGCAAAGATTTCAAGATCAGCAGCCACTTCAACTGTGAAACAAAATCAGTGGTTTATGCAGCAATATGCAACCATTGTAAGGCTTTCTATATTGGAAAAACAGAACGTAAGCTTAAAACTAGGATATATGAACATACACATGCCATCTTCAAAAAAGATGAAAATAACGCCCTTGCAAAACACATTTTGGAACATAGCGGCCATACATTTAGTTTTGTTATATTACAGCAACGAATATCAGATATTCGGGGTGGAACTTGGCATGTCCGTTTGGAAATAGATGAACTCTTGTGGCAAATCCGCACTAGAGCCCATTTAACACCGGGCATCAATGAGTCTCTTTCCATAAAATGTGTACTCAAATGGCTAGCATACAATAGATGAATACAAGTTATTTTACTCTGTTGTGAAGCCTATGTATTTACTTATTTATTTTAATTTTCGCTCAGGTCACATTTACAATACATGTGTATATATATATATATAAACCATTCATTTTTTAATTTTCAAGTAAAAACTAATAGAGGTTTATGTAGATATTTTCAGTATTTGAATACATGCCGTGCAAGGCTTAACATTACTACTAGTTACATTTTTTATTTGTTGTTAATATCACACGTATGTATATATAGGAATGCTGCCCTAGGTTTACGTATTTTTCACAAACAAGGTTTACAGCAATTTAAGCGTGATCTAAATTACCTCACGCAAGTTAATGCGATCTTTAAATGAGTGTTATTTTTATACTTATTTTTATTTAAGGAAACGCTTGTTTATCGTGAATAGACAGATATGACTTGATAGCTCTTACCGTGTCATTTTGGAATTAAATCCGAATGTTTTTTGATGCATGAAACATTTGAAATTTTGCGGGTTTTGTATTTGGATGACATATAGCACAATTTCTTAATGCTTATGTATTTCTGACATGGTTTAATATACGCTGTCTAAGTAAAATGAATAATTTTTGCGATCTAGTTAACATGTGAAGGAAATGTTAACTTTTAGAATTACGTTTATGTTAATGTTTCATTAGCATTTTACAACAGGATAGAAGTTCTCACTATGTAGTTAAGACTTCTTTAAGGTTTCCATGACAATGTTTAATAGAAGAATGCATTTTACATCTATTGGCCAATTACCTTGTATCTTTTATAAAAAACTGTTTTCTTTACTCTGCTGTGTAGTCTGAAGAAGGCATATTTTTCGCTTATTTTATTGGGAGTATATTAAATTATTTTTAACATTTAGCCTTCTCTTATTGTGTTCCAGTTTTGCCTTGTGAATGACTCAATACTTGATATTCACACATACCTATAGGAAGGAGATAATAAAGTATTTGGCTATATTTATCTAAAATAACCTATTTTTTTTTTTCTGATATCTATAAGGAACTCACTTTTTCAAATTCCTACTTACACATTTCAGGTAATCATCTCTTTGCACTAAAAAGAGTCTAAGATGATTTCAGATGAGGATAATTTTAATAAAGAGAGAGAGAACATTTAGAAAATATATTCTTAAACTGGGGTTACACAAGTATAAGTACAAGTTATAAGAGAACCATGTGTTGAGGTTATCATTGGCAGAACAACTATTTTGGTGACTAGTCCTACTCAAAATACACTCCCTACCAATACCACTGAAACAGGAGAACTTGGGGTGGGCTGTGGTAGTGGAATATAATATTGATGTGGGAACTATGAAAATACTAGGAATAATTGCAATATTTCTTAAAGCTGAGGAAGGACTTTTGGGAATGTTTAGAAAGGTCCCATCATTTATTTATAAAAAAGGTTTTAATTTGAAAAACTACTTTGAGGGTAGTAAAGAAAAGGTTATGGACTGTTTGTTTGTTTGGATAAGAAACATCAGATAAAAGGTAGGAGGAAAAAAATGTGATCATTCCAACCATTGTGCTAATATTTTGTAGGTGATACACTATCTACATTATTAAATAATAAACCTATAAGATTTAATGAGTATAGGAACTGTGGCACTAGTGGGTAGTTAATATTGAGTTATGTAAAACATGTGAATCTTTTTACACTGGGAAAACAGAATGTACCATTAAAAAGAGGATATGTGAACATCTATATGGTATATAAACTAAAAATATATAACAGCATTATATAATCATACCCTTGCTTGTCCAGATCCCTATGATTTAAATTTTTCTATTTTAGAAAAGGTTACAAAGGGTGCTGGGAAGATGAATGGGAAAATAGGATTTTAAAGAACTGTTGTGGGTGTTATGTTTCAGTGGCACTCACCCTCCTGTTTTGAATGACCAAAATCTAAAATACAAAAAAAAAAACCCTACATTTGAAGTGTTTTTGCAATACGAAAGCCATCTTGCAAACCCTATGTTAATTATATATACCAACTCTGAGATCATACAGCAGTGGGGAAGGAAAAAATTCTCACTCCCACTTTACCATGATCTCCCATAAAGAATGTCAGTATCCTGTAATCACTATTTTATGTCAGCATTCATAATATTTGGTGAACCAAACTGAATATCTGATGAACTACTCTGTTACCACACACACACACACACACACACACATATATATATATATATATATATATATATATATATATATATAATGTGTGTGTGTGTGTGTAGTACGAAGCCCCCCACCTAGTTTTGTTTAAAAGAAGAATATTACAAAACAGTACAGAATTTAAACCAAAATAGGTGGGGGGCTTTGCCCCCCCCACCCCCCAGTGTGCAGAGCTGTACCCCCCACACCCACCTAACTATATATACTAACTCCAGGGTCATACTACATTGGGGAAAGGGACAAATCCCTGTTATTTGCCTTAAAGTGTACTGAAGTTCTAGTTGTCAGTCAAATGAGTTGTCAGTCACGAGTTTCAGTCAAATTACTTGTCAGTCAAATGAACTGAGCAGAGTGGAGGAGAGGCGTTGACTACAACTCTGAGCTGAGATATATAAGTATCCTGTTTTTTTGGATTATTTATACTGATTATTGTTTCTAGCAATTTATATATAGCACTTTTTATTGCCTGCTGCATAGTTTTTAGTGTATTTTATTGCTATTAACTAATCTGCACAGGTAACTGATTTGTCTGCAGTTAAAAGCATTCTGTAGAGTCTCTTTGCTCTTTTATCTATTTAAAAACTTTCACTTTGTGGCTTTCTGTAGTGTTTACTGTCTGTAGGCTAGTAGCTTTATTATTCATCCCCACCCTCCCCCCCTGTTGGTGTTTTGTTGTTATACTTGGTGGCTTTGCAGTTGCCCGCCCCTACTGTAAATCTGATCTGGGACACTCTTCCCAGTCTAGTGTCATTAGCTCATTCTACCTAATACAGAGAGAACATCTGAGAAGGCCTTCTGTTTCTCCTTTTTCCCTTTCAAAAAAAAAAAAAAAAAATTGCCTGAATCTCCTTGTGTTCTGACTGTGCTTCTCAAACATTTTGGAAATATAGAGTATATTTTAGAGCATTTATTATAACTGTAATTGCCTTAATATTGCTACAACTCAAGTGCTCTAGGTTGCACTGCATCTGAATTGTTTGTGTGTTTTAGCTGCTTTTCTGTATATATAGACTTCTCTGTATATGTAGACTAGCTGCTTATTCTGCTGTATTACTGCCTCTTAAATCGTTTTTCAGTTGTGCACTTGCCTTGCTTCATTTAAAAAGTTTTAAATTGCTAATTTTGTCGAGTTTTAATTGCATTTACTGTTTAGGACTACACATTCAACTGTGTTAGTCTTTTCTGTGTTTATTTACTGTATTATTGCATTGTTTAGCCTGTTTCAACAAAAAAAAAAAAAAAAAAATACTATCTTGTTTGCTCGTTTCCCACCTTTCCTAGCTGGGTCTATATTATAACATCGAAGTTCTCTAACATTGAATGTTATAATATCGAACCCGTAATGTCGAATGCGGAAAACAGCGAAGGTGCAGGACATCAAATTCTTTCCAAGGGAATGAATTCGGTGGGCCGTTGCTGTGGCTTCACTGTTTTCAGCGTTCGATATGTTGGAGCATTACGGGTTGGGTTCAGGTAAGTGTGCGATTGTATGTAGGTTAGGATTAGTGGGCGGGTTAGGTGAGTTAGGGTTAGGGAGCAGGTCAGATAAGTGTGTGGTTGTGTGGACATTAGTGTTAGGGCATGGGTTCAGGTAAGTGTGCGATTGTGTGTAGATTAAGGTTAGGGGGCGGGTTAGGTGAGTTAGGGTTAGGGCGTGGGTCAGGTAAGTGTGTGATTGTGTGTAGGTTAGGGTTGGGGGTGGGTTAGGTGAGTTAGGGTTAGGGCGTGGGTGAGGTGAGTGTGCGATAGTGACTGACCTTAGGGTTAGGGTTGGGTTAAGGTAAGTGGATAGCTAGTACTGTATGTAAAGTTTATTTTAGGTGTAGGATTTTAAGTGTATGTGTGTGGATGGCTGTTTTTTGTGTGTGTTTGTGTTGTGTGTATGTTTCTCGGAATAGCGAATTTTTTCCCTGGGAAAAAATTCACTGTTCTGACTGTTCAATGTTTTCACACTTCGGTGTTTAGGGTTCAATATAATAACATTCTATGTTAGAGAACTTCGATGTTATGATATAGACCCTCCTAGCCAGTCCATATCACAGGCTTTACTTGTCTCAGGACTTTATTTTCTGTGTTCAGAGATATCCAGACCTTGCTGTAGTAGAGGGAGTCCTACTGCTTACCAGTGGGAGTGGTGAGCATTGTACTGCCTATCTAACACTAGAGGAGTGGTTTCCAGCTCTGAAATTGTAATTTTATTAGCCATTTTGGGCTGATTTCTATCCCTTCAACTTTCTGGCTTAAAAACGCATGTGTTTGCACATTTTTCACATCATGCAGCACTGCGAGGCTACAGTTAAACTATTCCAGGTGCCAGAAAGTCTGCTCTTCAAATTTTCCCTTAGAACTAGCTGGTTTCTCAATAGTAGCACTAAAATCTGATCCCCTGTGACTAGCACTTGCTCTAGAACCTGCTGGGAAGCACTAGGAAGCCTTAAACTGATACAAACACTCATCTTTCCTTGTCAATAAGGAGAAATTAATCATAGGCACTAAACAGCCTATAATTGCAAAGTACCTTGCAAAGGTAAGGGAAAACAGCTCTTAAACTTTACAAAAAAGCACCTAAACAGGCATGTCCAAGTGTCAGCTTCCAGTGATTTCTCCTGTCCACCTGGTGAATCTGGGCATACTGGGACAATACGGCAACTGCCTCATGTACACAGACAATCCTGTCCTCCTACAACCTGCGAGAGATGCACTTACATAGCCACACTAGAAGCAATGCTCTCTCCGGCCAAGATTGTGCTAGAAAGCCAAGAGGAGAAGGTTAACACCTGCACTACACCTCAAGCAACTCATAGCCCTTCAAAACCCACACCATCAACACCCATACATAGCAACACTTAACCCACATATGCGGAGGCCCTTAACATTAACCTGCCCAAGCAACAAGGACCTCCAAAGCTGAAATGCAAACAAACATCAGTCGCAACCAAAGTGACACATAGCTCACAACACCAGTGTGCCACCCAACAACAGCCCCTAAGGCAAGACAATGTACCCAACACTTTAGTTATAGGTGACTCTATAGTCAGGCACACTGATGTCCCACTCACCAGGCTGAACAAGGAGAAAATTACAGTCAGCTGCCTGTCGGGTGTCAGGATCCACCACATAATGTATGCACTCAAGTCACTCCACAACAAGTACAAATATGACTCTGTCATTGTCCATGTTGGAGTGAATAACTTCAGACGTACCACCCTGGACTACATGAAAAGAGACATGGAAGAGCTCTTGGATCATGTGGCCCAGGCAGGTATGACCCTAGCCCTGAGTAGCATCCTGCCTTCGCCCAGAATGATACCACACTATAAGGACAAAATGATTGAATTCAACAGTTGGCTAAGCTTCTGGTGTCATTCAAAGGGGATCCAGTATTTGTCTGCCTGGGAAGACATGATCGACAGACCACGATGCTTTGCCAGACATGGTCTGCACCTGTCACCCCTAGGATTCAGGTTACTGGCTAAAGCTCTTGCCGCCCCTATAGTGCCTTTTTTAGGCAAGGTTCAAAGGATAAAACCACCACCATAACAGATACAAGCATGCAAAATCTGAAGGTAATGCTACTCAATGCTAGAAGTCTAAACCTCAAAATACACTCTTTTGAGGCACTCCTAAAAATGGAGAACATTGATATCTGTGCAGTAACTGAGACCTGGTTCAAGGCTCCAGAGAGTACCCCTGCAATACCAGGCTGCAACTCTTACCACACTTTTCAGCCACAAAACCAAGACCGAAACACTAAAGGTGGAGGAGTGTCCATATTCACCAAGGATATTCACACAGGCTAGTTGCCCAACACAATGCATGGAAATTCTCCAGGTGCAACTAACACTAGGTAAGACTGCAATCCAAATTGTAGCTTGCTACAGATCCCCCACCATGCCCCAAGATTCTCACTACATCTTTCTAAACATACTGGAAAATATTAAGATGCAACCAAATACCCTAATACCAAGTGATTTCAACTACCCTGCCATTAACTGAGAAAACTACTCGGGTACCAACTCCTTTTCCCAACAGTTCTTGGAATTCATAAATTCCAATGCCCTGGATCAACTAATCCATTGTCCCACCAGGGGATCCAATATCCTAGACCTGGTCATTACCAACATGGGAGATAGATGCTCCACACCAGTGGTCACCCCTCTTTGGTCAGGTCTGACCATAAGCAAATCACCCTTGACATCCATATCCCACCCCCTACCCCCCAATAAGGAAAGCCTCCTTAAAAAACTTCTCTAAAGCCAACTCCATGCTACTAAAGTCAGAAGTGACAAACTTCATGACACTCATGCAGACGGGATCTGAAAGTTCGACTGCATCATCCTACACTAAGGCATTGTACGAGCACATCCACTTGTGCATGAATTGTGCCATCCCAAATAGAACCAAGATGCTCTTCTCCAAAAAAAAGGAAGCCAATCTGGTGGTCCCCTGCTATAAAAAAACTATACAACAGAAGTAAGAAACTGTTACAGAAAAGAGGAAAATCCCAGGATGCAATAAACTCCCTCACCAGCCTCAGTAAGAAGCTAAATCCTCAAAAGCTAGTTACGAAAATAAAATTGCCAAAGATTCCAAAGACAACCACAAGGCATTCTATAGTTCTGTCAAGAATCTAAATGGCAATGCTCAGATCTGCTCTGAGCTACAACAGAATGGCATTAAATATACTGATCCCAAGGATATTGCCAATATCCTGGCAGATCAATTTAGTGCCAACTTCACCCCCTCTCACCCCCTAAAGGGCCCATCTCAATACCAAAAGATTGCCAAATTCCGGTAATCACGGCCACACAGGTAGAAACCGCACTCTCCAAAGCTAAGAATACAAAATCCATGGGACCAGATAACATCCCAGGCTGTGTACTACATGAACTACAAAATGAACTGGCACCTCACCTAAGTGTCATGTTTAATCATAGCCTCACCTCAGGCTTTATGCCCACTGAGTGGCACACAGCTACAGTTATCCCACTCCACAAGGGGGGATCTGCCTTGGATCCCAGGAACTACCGTCCCATCAGTCTGACAAGCCTGTTCTGCAAGGGCATGGAACGCATTATCATGGAACTTATAAACAAAGACATTGGCAACCTTCAAACACTGGACCTCACCCAGTTTGGGTTTGTGAAGGGCCGATCTTGTCTCCTGAATCTGATTGACTTCTTTGAATCAGTCTCCAGAGCTGTGGACGAGGGTAAGGCAGTCCACACAGCCTATCTGGACCTCGCCAAGGCCTTCGACACCATCCCCCACTCTAGAATCATAGATAAACTTACTAAGCTGGGCATAAATCCCTACATCACTCGATGGATTGCCAACTGGCTTACTGACAGAACCCAGACTGTAAAAGTAGCTGACTCCAAATCCAGCTCCAGACAAGTGAAAATGGAGTACCTCAGGGTTCAGTCCTGGGACCACTCTTGTTTGGCATCTATTTCTCTGAAGTACAGGACAACACTAAGGGACTCTGGCTAACAAAGTTCGCAGATGACTGCAAACTGGGAGCCATTATTGAATCCCCAAATGATGTGGATATTCTACAACAGGGCCATACAGAAACAGATGCCTGGTGCCAGAGCCATGGGCTCAAGCTTAATGCAAAGAAATGTATAGTTATCCCTTTTGGAAAAAAACATGTACCCATGAATTACCACATAGGTGGCAGGACACTAAACATTGAAAGTGTGATGAGAGACTTATGGACACAGGTGGACAGTGGTCTCACTTTCGATAACCACATCGCCACAACAGTCAGGAAATCCTTCTGTGTGGCACACCTCATCACTAAGGGCTTTTCATCCAGAAAAAAGGAGGTCATTGTCCCACTGTACTCATCCCTCATTAGGCCCATTATAGAGTATAATGCCCCATTTGGTATGTACCTCACAAGACATCTGCAACAGCTGGAAAGGCCACAGAAATACCTCACTAAAAGTATCACAGACCTAAAGCAGATGCCATATGCTGACCGTCTAAAAAAGCTCCAACTATACTCTGTGGCATGTCGTCTACTCAGAGGCAATCTCTGCTTAACATACAAGGCCATGTCAAACCCTGAGCTATTGGACATGCTCCACTTAAAGAAATCCCAATCCCTCAGAGCCACATGCTCCAGGGATCTAAACTGTGTCATCACAATGAACAAATCATGCTGGTGGGATAGGTTCCTGACCCAGAGACTCCCCATACTCTGGAATAGACTGTCCGTACATGTCAAGCAGAGTGCCTCATTGGCCCTCTTCAAAAGGAACCTTGATGATTGGATGGGAGATAGGAAATTTACACTGAGGATCATGTCAGTCGCCCTGCTAGACAGGGGTCCAGAGAAGTACATATTGTGGTAAGAAATATCCAGCGAATTGTTATGGCTAGGCTTGCATAGGCCCTAGGGCCGATAGCCTAGTACCAACCTATGAACCTATGAAGGTAACCCGTAGTACATATGTCCAGTCATGAAGTTTTGACAAATGTAAGTTGGAGCAAATTTTGCTTTGTTATATTTTCAGTAAAGTCGAAATTATACTTAATGTGTGGTTCTGCAATACCAATGTACTGCCAAGAACTTTGAAAAATGTGCCTGATGTTGCTTCATATATTTGCCATTTATCTCATATTTTTTTCAGTTACTGAGGATTAGAAACAGTAAGTAATGCAAGTGTTGGAGGTTATGCTAATTATTGTTTATAAAGTGTATGATGATGCATAACATGCTGTTCTGTCATTTTTTTTTTGTAAATTAAAAGAATATGTAAAATTGTGTCTGATTTGGGGATTTTGTCCTTCCATTCATTTAATCTTTATGCAGAATTCTTGTGGTGAAGTTTAGAGATATAGCAAGTACTGATTCGTGTTTTGTAGTATATTCTGTGTTTTTTTTGAGTCTACTTTGTTTCGTTGAACTTAATTTCACTGAATTTCATTTCATCCCGACCACATCTCTGAAAACTCAAATTATTGAAAATTCATTTAATTGAATCTCATTTCACTGAACTGCAGTTAGTATATATGGCACTGTGTAGAGTACTGTAAGGCAAGTAAAAGGTATATGCCCTTTTCTTCACTGTAGCCTCCCCACTTTTTTTGTTTTATATTGTATTTTACCAAAAACTTCAAAATACATTTTAAACAATAGACATGCATAGTTGCAACATCAATGACAAACTCTCTCTGGAAGACAATATGTACTCAAAATAAGTGGGGGCTATGTCCCCACACCCCGCAATGTGGGGGGCAGTGCCCCCCCATACCCCCCTTAATTATGTATTCTAACTCCAGGATCGCACTACAGTGGGGAAAAGGGCATATACCTTTTACTTGCCTTACAGTACTCTACACAGTGCCATATATACTAAATGCAGTTCTGTGAAATGAGTTTTCAGTTATTTGTGTTTTCAGTGATGTGGTTGGGGTGAAATGAAATTCAGTGAAATGAGATTCAATGAAACAAAGTAGACCCATTGTTTTCATTTGGTGCAACTGTGGAGTTGGTATAGTTACGTTTGAGGTGTGTAGTAGGTCTTCTCCTACAAAAACAAATGACCATTCAGTGAATTTGCTTTTGAGCTTTTTTTTCAAGATTTTCAAATTCAGTGTTGAGAACCCACAGTGGTGGTGCTGCGGTAGCATTATCACCTCACAGTAAGACGCTGTCCAGTTCGATTCTTAGCTAGAGCGTCTTATGCATGGAGACATGCATGAATGGGCGTACCTTCGTTGAAGGTTGTGCGTCAGGCTTGGCAAGCCGGAATGTAAAAATCAACTGCAAATTATTAGCGGACCGGAGTTCCGCTGTGGCGACCCCTAACCGGGAAAAGCCGAAAGACACAAACAGTGTTGCAGATTTTTGCTCTTAGCTGATATAATCATGTACATGTATGCATACATGTACACACAGACACACACACACACACACACACACACACACACACACACACACACACACACAATGTAGGGATCAGGAATATGATACGTTTGGCTTTAGAGAATGAGTTTTATGGGGGTTAATTAAAGTTCCTTTCCACAAGTTCTGTAATCTTTCAGATTTGGATATTCATTGTACAGTTTTGGGCATCCACATTTTCTACTTATCAGTTTTCCTGCTTTTTGGTTCAGATTATTCTTTTACATTCATTTCAATAAGATGTGGTAATCATGTTATTTGTCTAATTTGTCAATTGCATATACATTTGTATAGTTTAGGCAGAGTTTAAGAATGGGCTGTCATATGATTGCATTATGCTGTAGTTCTGTTATAGTTTTAATAATTTTTAATATAATAATGTAATTGTTTTGTATGATTTAAGGATATAGGGAGGATTACAGTAAAACAATTTAATTTCATACCTTAGTTTTTTTTAATTTCATCTTATTTAGTTTATTTATTTGAAAGTTAGTCTAATTTGCTATAATACAATTTTCCTTGTGCTTATTGTAATTCCACATGTTTTAATTTCCATTAGTATCAGGAATAAGATCAGATTTGGTTTGTAGGATATGAATTAGTTGGGGTATTTGCTTTAGGAATTTTGGTTAATTTAGTGCAGGTTAAAACTGCAATTTTGATTGGTTGGGGTTGATGGTGATAAATGTTTTTGATGATGTACATGGAATACTTATAAGTAAAAAATATCTACTTCCTTATACTGATAAAGATATTTATAATTTATATTTTTTTGGTGCATTGTTAAGATTTATTGAAGATCTTGAAATGTTAATTATATCAGTTAATAGACGGCTTTCGGCTATGTTACTTTGAATGAACATGTTCTTTCTCAGTAGTTGGAATTATGTGTTGCATTTTCACAGTGAATTAACAGCCTTAGGTCTGACCTGCTCAGCTAAAACATGGGATGAACGTTATCATATGCAAAGTTAAAATGCTTTGCACAATTAGTTGTCAGAAGTAACTTTGTATCTCTATAAAATATCCCAACCCAGTGTAGCTAAGTCAAACTATTAAACTGGTTTTATGACTTGATCATGTCATTTCTCAGCACTGCTTTTTGAAACTGCTCTAGAGTGAAAGAATATCTCTCTCTGTGGTAGACAAATGTCTATTCTTCCTTTGGTATCTCTGGCTGATTTTATTTGCTGTAAGGCAATGTCTGGATAAGTATGAATGAGTTTAACTGTGTTACAGGCATGGCTGGTGTCGGTGATAAAAGCTCACAGTAACACAGCTTCATAAAGTTCCATGATCAGAGAAGCAATAAATCTGTAAGCCTGTAATAGTTTTAATTGTCTGGTGAAACTGATTTGTCATATGATGGTAGAAAGGCTTAATTAGTGATAACAAGTTACCATTAGTAAAGACTGCAGGATCTGCTCTTCCCTTAGTATCAGATTAGTAACTGAGGTTGCTTTGTTATGGCAAGAAGGTATCAGGGACTAATTATCTGGAATAAGTTACAACTAATATAAAAATAATTATTTCGCACTAAGTTAGTGTACATTTATGCCGTATAAATAAAACTTTTCTTAAGTGCCAGTAAGACTTACTAAGTCAAACAGCAAACACAGATAAATTACAACAAATATTAAACTTAACCTTTATTTTTTCCTTTGTTTTCACACTAGGTGCAGATAAAGTGGCTTATCTTATGGGTCTCAGCTCATCTGATCTAATGAAAGGTCTTCTGCATCCTAGAGTGAAGGTTGGCAATGAATATGTGGTCAAAGGTCAAAAAGTAGAACAGGTAGGAGTGATTTTTTTGGCAATAATATGTGTTTACTTCTTTATGCCTCTGTCACATATAACAAAAGCAGACTTGATTTGGTCAAGCAGTTTTGAGATGGTGCTTCAGGTGTGATTCAAAAATAAATAAATTAAGAATAAAATATTTGTATGGAAAGGGTGGGAAATGGGCTGTATGATTACATAGCAGCAAAGATATTTTGGAGAAAAGTGCTGACATATGCACAGTTGTGTATTCATTTAGAGCCTGTGTGTGAAACAAATAATAATGAGTAAGGCTACAATTAGAAATGTACCTGTTTATTTGTAATTTGTATAAGCAGAGCTGATCACAGTGACTGGCAGCATATATACCGATGAGAAAATAATGGTTCATTAAAGGTAAGAAGAGGATTCCTCTTGGGGAAAAAAAGGCAGGTATCTCATATGCATTTAGAAAAACAAAAATGTCTTCAGAAGTTAAAGGAACGGTCAGGATGTTGGAGAAAATATCTGTTAATATGAGTAATTTATGTGTAGATGCTCCCAAATGCAGCAGTAATACAAAGATATGTTTAAGTTTATTCAGATTATAGTGATCATAATATGTTATATGTTGTAATTACAGTATATACCATCTAAAATACCCAAATAAGATATAAATGCAAAATTACATACACCATTATAACTTTGCTTTTCTGAATAAAATGCTGACTTTGATGATTTAGGGGAGTACAGCCATGGCTGGTTATGTTATGTTATTTATTTATTTATTTAATTGACATTTGTTGAATGGGTTGGTCCAACTGGGCCAGAGGCCCATATTCAGTGGAGACCTGAGGGAAAAGCTCCAGAGTAGTTAATAAATAACTAAAATTGACAGTAAAATATAATGCTGTTATACATAGTAGTTAGAAAGAAAAAATTACATCAAGGAGGCAATACAAAAACAAAAACTAAAATGAGTACCAGCAATTGCAGTTACAAGAGAGAATACAATTTACAGGAAGTGGCATCACAGACAACATGAAATAATTTATAGCTGATTGGTAAGAACAGCAATAGAGGACCAATAAGTTGATGACCTCTGAGAACATCTGTAAAATATCAGGTCATATACAAATTAAATACATAGCATACAGTACGTACGTACAGAGTCATATTGTTTCATAGAAAGAAAAAGCAGTGGAGATGATATATTATTGGTATAGAGAAACTACAGAATAGAGGGGGTTACTTTATTAACGCAGCTGAGTATACGTATTGAAAGAGCTATATGCATGCATTTAGATATGTGCCATTAGAGATATTTAGCTGGTTTAGTCATAGTGTAGAAATGTTTAATCTTTTTATTGTTCAGTATGGTGTGTTGAAACTTTTAAACATATCTTCATATACATATTTTACAGGTAGTGTATGCTGTAGGAGCCCTAGCCAAAGCAGTGTATGACAGAATGTTCAAGTGGTTTGTGACCAGAATTAACAAAACTCTGGATACCAGACTGCCAAGACAATTCTTCATTGGGGTGCTTGACATTGCTGGTTTTGAAATATTTGATGTAAGTATACTATTCCTTTCTGCATTTTCTAATCAATTTCCTAGGGTCAGAATGCATACTGCTATGAAGGGACAATGTGTCTATTTTGTAAATCTTGCTGATCAGAGTTGCAGATAACATTTTGTTTGAATTAGCATTCATACCAGAGTGGCTCATGGTACTGCCATGAAAACAGCCTGGCACTATGTGTACTCCATACTGGGAATAAGGCAATCATGCCTTCTTGCAGTACTTTCTGCCTTGTGCTGAAGGCAGAAATCTCATGAAAAAGCATCTCATAAGGCTGATGAATGAAGCAGTGAGGAGCCATTTCTATTGGCTCAGGCTGCTTTGGTGACTGGATCAGACTGAGGCAGCCTGAGAGTGAAAGCAAACAAATTAATTTATTATGAAGAAATACTAGCACGGCAGCAAGTTTTTTTCCCATTTTCTTCATTGCTAATCCTTTGGGTGCCAGTTACTCTTTGTGTGTGTGTGTGTGTGTGTGTGTGTGTGTGTGTGTGTGTGTGTGTGTGTGTGTGTGTGTGTGTCTGTGCATGCACGTCACACTATGCCCCTACACCCCTACAGCCCCAGCCTGAGGTTGCTGTATCATGGAAAAACAGACATTTAAACAACAGTCAAGCTTTTTGAAGATAGGTTTATATATCAACTCAACAGAACCTGAAATTATTTAATACCTTTGTGTTAAATCCAGATTTAAGAAAATATTTCCCACCCATAATCTTGTGCATTGGTTGTTGGTTTCATTAAGAGCCAGCAAATGTAATATGTCTAGGCAGGTGAATGAAGACAACAAAAGAAAATGTGTCAGTTACCAAGACTGAAAAATAATTAATATAACAAGATTGTTATGTGCTTTGGGGATGCCAAATACTGTAGGAATGTATGGATGTTCGTTAACTAAATCCAAAAAGAATAAAGCTAGTGCTTAGCCAAATCCCAGTTCAGCAAAGAAATAAATCAGCAAACCAAAAACGTCACTGGGAACTGCTGCTGTACAAATGCTGTAAAATGTTTGTCTGAAGAAGGGCCTAGCCCGAAAGCGCTCACTTTGATACTTTTTGGTTTGTTTTGTGTTTTAATAAACATTTTACAGCATTTGTACAGCAGCAGTTCCCAGTGACGTTTTTGGTTTGATGTTCGTTAACTAGAAAGTTGTACAATTCTTCATTGATAACCCCTTGAAGGAGACTATCTTCTAAGAACAGTTGTATCTTTCTAAATGCAATATTGATCTGGTTCAAAGAAAGAATTCCATATTTACTGATATCATATAACATATTGGCTATGTTGTTAACGTAGTAATTCTTGTCTACCAACACAATACCACCCCCTTTGTCAGGCTTCATAATTCTCAAATTGTCAGATGTCCACACACACACGCACACACATGCACACACACACACACACACACACACACACACACACACACACACACACACACACACACACAAACACACAGACACACCCTAGCACACACAAAAAAATGACGCTTTACTTTCTTTTTCTTCCTTTATGAGAGGCCGCTGTGGTGCAGCGGTTAGCATTGTTGCCTCACAGCAAGAGGTTCTCCCGTTTGATTCTCAGCTGGAGCACCTTCTGTGTGGAGTCTGCATGTCCTCCCCGCAGTTGAGTGACTTTAAAGATGTGCAGGTAGGTGTGTGTGTGAATGGGCGTGCCTTCTTTGAAGGTTGGGCATTGGGCTGGCAACATGGCACCGTAAAAATCCACTGCCAATCATTAGTGGACAGGAGTTCCGTTGTGGCGACCCCTAACCAGGAAAAGCCAAAAGACTTTTGGATGGCCACGGTGGTGCAGTGGTTAGCATTGTTGCCTCACAGCAAGAGGCTCCCCAGTTCAATCTTTGGCTGGGGTGTCTTCTGCACGGAGTCTGCATGTCCTACCCATGGTCGTGTGGGTTTCCTCCGGGGGCTCCGGTTTCCTCTCACATCCCCAAAGACATGCTGTAAGTGGATTGGACATGCTAAAATTGGCCCTAGGCATGAGTGCGTAAGTGTGTGTATCTTTTGTGGAAGGTTGGGTGCTGGGCTGGCAACTTGACATCATAAAAACTCCACTGCCAATCATGAGTGGACAAGGTGATCTGCTGTGGTGACCCCTAACCGAGAAAAGCTGAAAGAGAGAGAGAGAGAGAGATGAGAGTTATTTTTTGTAAGTGAAATTCAGTGAATATCTCTTTGAGACAGCAAGTTATAGGGATGAAACCCACTTGACGCAACTACCTATGATGTTTTGTTCTGGTTATGTGGGTTACTCTAAGTTGTGCATGGAGCAGATAGAAACTCGGGTAATCCAACAATGTCTATAGAATGAAACACATTCATCTTGTCATATCATACTATTTAGCTGAATGCCTTTGACTATTAAAGCCATAGTCTGACAACAAAAGGATTTTAAATTTAAAGCTGCAAGTACCTCTTTGTCTCCTCTTTTAAATTTGATTGTTTTTTTCTGACTCAAGACTGAAGCTGGCTATGAAGTAGGTTATGTGGCAAAGTTATATTTTACTAACTCGTATATTAGAACCAGGATGCTAATCCTGGCACATGACTTGTTGCAGTGTTACTCTTTTGAATCCACTTCACTTTAATTGGGAGTCTGCTGGTTGTTATTATTGACATAATAATAGACGAGCATGAGGCACTTAAAATGCACTTGACATTTACGAGAACTAAATTGTTTTTGAAAGTATGCAGTAGATGCACTGGCATGGCATTGTTGATAGGGCAGAAACTCCATTTATTTTATATTTCTTAGACTTTCTTTAGACTTCAGCATAAATGCTTGACTTTATGGATAATTGCTATGTACATAGCTGTACTGCATTGTTAAATTACTTATATTACATAAACCAAAAAAATACAGAAGTCTAGTCTGAATCATGCTTCACCTGATACCTGATATACATAAATGTCTTAGGATAAAAAGGAAGCAACTCTACTGCCAATAAAAAAAAAAAAAAAAATATATATATATATATATATATATATATATATATATATATATATATATACACACACACACACACACACACACACACACACACACACACACACACACACACACACACACACACACATACATACATCATGGATCTACTTCACTTCACCGAAAACTTATTTCACTGAAATTCATTTCACTGACACCAAATCACCGAAAGCTCAAATTACCAAAAACTCATTTGACCAGATCTCATTTCACCAAATTTATATGCCCTTTTCCCAACACCTAGTTTGGTTAAAAACTAACTTATCCTCTTAACAGAAAATGCATATATATATATATATATATATATATATATATATATATATATATATATATATATATATATATATATATATATATATATATATATATATATATATACTAACTCTAGAATCGCACTGCAGTGGGAAAAAGGGCATATACACTGCCACTACTAAATTTGCTGAAATGAGATTTGGTCAAATGAGTTTTCGGTAATTTGAGCTTTCAGCGATTTGGTCTCAATTAAATGAAATTCGGTGAAATGAGTTTTCGGTGAAGTGAAGGTGAAATGAGTTTTCGGCTAAGTGAAGTAAATCCGTATATATATATATATATATATATATATATATATATATATATATATATACGGATTCACTTTAGAAGCTCGAAATACTGAAATATCGAAATTCAATATTTCGAGCCCATAAAGGGGAATCCTGAAAAGAGCAAAACCTCAGAAACGCGAAATTCAAAACCTCGCATACCGGAGGTTTTGAATTAGCGCTTCTGGTGTTTCGCTGTGGTTATGGATTTAGGTAAGTGTTGATGTGTTAAGGGTTTTGGTAGGGGCTGTGGTGTGTGTTAGTGTGTTTTGTTACTGTGATGTGTGTGTGCAAGGAAAATGTAGGTTGTGTGGTGGTGTTTTGTGTGTTTTTACATGTAGTGTGACCTCAGAGTCAGAATACTTAAGTAGGGGGGTGGGGGGTGGGGGTGCAGCAGAAGCACTAATTCAAAATCTCCAGTATGTGAGATTTTGAATTTCATGCTTCTGAGTTTTCGTTCTTGTTAGGTTTCGACTTTATAGCCTCGACATACTGAATTTTGACATTTCAGTATTTTGAGGATATAAAGTGAATCCATATATATATATATATATATATATATATATATATATATATATATATATATATATATATATATATAAATTACGTTAAGAGGCAGTGCAAGTCATCAAGAAAATCCAATGAATTAACCAACTTACATTCAACAGTACTTGTATATTCATAACGGTAGACTTTAAGGATTTATATACCGTTATTCCACACGAACTTGGGTTACAGTAGTTTTGCGAGTACCTTGTCTCTAAAGTGTATCTCAGGACAGGATCAATATGTTCGAACAATTGCTTGATATGGTTCTAAGAAATAACTTTATTTTATCTGAGAAAGAATATTACCTCCAAACTCAAGGTGTTGCAATGGGTGTGGCATGTGGGGGCCTATATGCGAATATCGTCATGCTTGAATGGGAGAGAAGGTTTTTGATAAATTCATGTTTCTTCTCCTATTGCTATGCTTACACTTGTTTTCTTGACAATATTTTTATGTTGCGGAAGGGGCCAAACCAGCAGATTGAGTGATTTTTAGACTATATAAACAGTTCTACCTCTTTTTTAAAATTTACCTATATGGTTAATGAAAGAGAGATATGTTTCTTAGATGTCTTATTGATAAAAGATGCTTATAATAATAGATTTCTGGCTGATATTTTTAGTAAATACACATATTCAAATAGTTTCCTTCATTTCAGTAGTTGTCATCCCTTTTCACAAAAGCGAGGGGTTATAAAGGGACAGTTCATGAGGGCAGCCAGATTAGTTACACTATGGGAGAGTTTTTTGAATAAATGTAATAAACTGAAAGGAATGTTCTTCAAAAGAGGGTATCCTATAGACCTGGTAGATGATATTATGAATGCAGTTATTATTAAAAGACAGAATGGACATTTTCTACCCATTTTAAAGGTACTAAGTGAAGTGACAGAGTCTATTAATAACGAGAAATGCATAGCATTCATGAGTCCTCCTCAGTATGAACCTAGCCCCATATTGAACCCTAATGAGGGTGAGAATACATTACAGGAAGAGAGAATGATTTTGAATCCTGCTTTTTTGACTACATTTTAGAACGACTCTTATCATATTAAAACTATTTTAGAAAAAAATTGGAAACTGTTAAACAGAGAAAAACAATTAAGGGACCTTATTGGTGATAAACCAATATGTGTGTTTAGAAAGGAGCAAAATATTAAAAAATTTGGTTGAAAATCAGAGGGTACCTTTAAGAACTGGATACATGTATAAATGTGGGTCTTGTAAATTTTGCCCATATATCTTAGAAGTAAATGAGGTTATGATTAATAACGTGAAGATAAAAATACAGGGAAGATGTTGTAACACAGAAAGAGTAGCCTGATGTG
This sequence comes from Protopterus annectens, assembly GCF_019279795.1. Taxonomy (NCBI): domain Eukaryota; kingdom Metazoa; phylum Chordata; order Ceratodontiformes; family Protopteridae; genus Protopterus; species Protopterus annectens. The sequence goes on from NC_056735.1 coordinate 1,279,676,977, forward strand.
TTTTATGTTGCAAGTGTGTATGTTTCTACATAGGCAAGACCAAACGGAAATTAAAAAATAGGATTAGTGAACATCTTAGAAACATCAAAGACCATGATGAGTGTAATGCCCTAGCAAAACACACTTCCCAACATCCAGATCATATGTTCAAATTCATTACTTTAGAACATTATACCCTAATGAAAGAGGGGGAGCCTGGCCATATTTATTAGAAAAAGCAGAACTGAGTTGGCAGGTCCGTTTAAACTCAGTTTATTGGCCTGGATTAAATGAAAGTTTGTTCATAATTAGTCTTTTAAAACTTAAAGCTTTAAAAAGATAACTAGTTTTATCTGGTTTAATAGATATGGACATACATTTAAACATTTTTCATAACAAGTGTATCTATATGACTATATTTATGATTCTAAAATTATTATTTTCATTTTTTGTTAAATACAATGGGATTGAATTTTTAAAACACTTTTAATTCATCCTATATGAGTGTGGAGTGGGTGATTTATATGTATTAAAATGTATTTTATACCTCTTATGTATCTGTTGTGTCAGTAGTGGGCTCTTTTAAGTATTTATATTTAAATTTAAGGATGTGACGTCATTTTTAGGAAAGTATTTTAAGAGATGTGGAAATTGAATTTATCTGATGACGTTCCTGATATAATTGTAAAACTGGAGGATTAATGTACTTATCTGGATATTCATTAAATAAATCCTGTGACTTATCCTGGTGTGATCGGTTTATTGGATATATATAAATTAAAAGTTTAAGGAAAGGTGTTTTTGTCCTAAGAACTGGGACTTCATCAGGTCAACACTATAATCTTCAAGTTTCCATTTTAAAAATCAAAATCTGGGTTTTAATAGTTTCAGATCAAGGTGTCTGTTAGATTAATGGGTGGTCCACACTTGATTGGCAATAAGAAGTTAAATTATCATTTCAAGAGAACATTTTTCAAAAATACGTGGACTAAAAAGTTATAAAGTTCATTGATGAATACAACACAAAATGAATGAGTACTCCAAAAATCACAGCATAGTTCCTTTAGATCAATATGTATGTATATCTTTAAGAAGCTTTCTAGGGGCTTGCAGATGTGTATAAATACTGAGCCTGACTGCTATTTTGTAGTAAGCTGTTGAGATGTAAGCATGCATGTATGTGTAGTCAGTTAATCAGTTTGTTTATATTTTGTACTGCTGCTATCCATCCTGATGTGCTTCTACATAATAAAGCATATAAATGAACTACCCTGCCTGTTCATCTTCACTTGTGAAACAAGATGAGTGACATGGTGTCAGAATGGGATCCATACAAAAAAGTGCAGAAATGAATTTCAGGTATCAAAGCTTACTTAAATGATTTCTTATTGCAAAATATAAAACAAAGCACTCAGAACACTCTAAATGACTTTCTAGTTAAATAAAATGTCCGAAACTGTGACATAGAGGAAAATATTTAAAATAACTATGAAAAATGTTTGAAATAAAGACTGAATTGCATAAAATGTATAAAATAAGGAAAACAACTGCTTTTTTAGAAGTAGCACATAGTACATACTTTTTTCACATTAATTAAAGCTATTCAAGATATCTGAAATGTACAAAGTGTTCGCAAATGTGTACAGTATTACAGTACAGTTACTTCACAAAATAAATCCATTTCAAAGCATATTTCACAGTGTACAGTTTTTCGAAGAATTTATTGTGCATTTGAATGTTACTGCAAGTACTGGCTGTGTGTGCATGTTCATTTATAATTACAAGGGCCATTTTTTCAGTGTGTTTGGGCATAATTTGTTGGCATGGCTGAAGGATTTTATAGACCAGCTTCACTTGTATTTGATAATAATACTGCAGAGAATTGGAGAATGTTTGAGCAAGAGAATATTTTTTTACAAGCTGCATTTTCTGATAAAGATGACCATACAAAGGCATTTATTCTGCTTAATTTAGCTAGTTCAGAAGCCATAGAGAGAGAGTGTTCATTTGTGTATTGCACCAGCTGTATTTGCAGGAGAGGGGGGAAATTGCCATATAGTGGTACTGGCTGAGTCAAGGGAAGACCCACAGTTCTTAAAACATAAATTTAGAGAAATGTGTAACCCCCCCAAACAAATATTACAATGGAAAAGCACTTATTTTACACAATAGATCAAAAGACTTGTGAAATGTTTGCAGCATATATAACTGATTTGAGAAACAAGGCTAAAACGTGCAGATTTGGTGATTTAAGGGATGAGTTGATAAAAGACAGACTTTTATGTGGTATTAAAGATGATGTTGTGAGAAAGATTTAACTTCATGACAGTGATTTAACTCTGGATAAGGCCATTCAGATTTGTCAGATATATGAGCTTACAGAAAAAACACACAAATATACTTACAAATGAGAAATGCATGCTTCCTGTAACTTCGAAACTAATGTTGACAGTATGCAGCACGTGGTTAGAAAAACAGGCACAATCACATGGCAGCAACTGTGAGCCATGCAACAGTCACTGGTAAACCCCATACCTTTCTAGCAAATTCCAGAGTGTGCACAGTCTCAGTGAAGCACAAGAATGAGTCAGCAAACAAGCATAAGAGTGAGGGCACATGCTCACCTAACCTCATAGCCAGCTGTCATAATTGTTGTGGAAATCATGTATCTAAAAGAGAGAATTGCTTAGCTTTTGGTCAGCAATGCCACAGATGTAAAAAGTTAAATCATTTTCAAAGATTTTGTAAATCAAAAGGGGTTCATTCTTTTATTAAAAGAGAACATTTAAAGAAACAAGCTGATCAGTTGGAAAGTTGTGACCCTACTTTTTATATTGATAAAATAAAAGTCTGTGCTTAATGAAACAGTCAATGCAGTAGATTTATGGGCAAAGAATGAAATATTTTGTACTGTTTGGATTAATGAGTCTTCCATAGAGCTGAAAGCTGATATAGGTTCACAATGCAATGTTATGTCAGCAGAAACATTTACTAGGGTATGTGCTGGTGAGAAATTAATTTGGAAAGTGTGCAAAGCTTGTTGCTTATGGTGGTGAAGAAATTCAAACTGAAGGTTCAGTAGTACTTTCATCTTACTCTGCTGGGAACAGCTATGGCTTGCAATTCTATGTAGTCAAAAGACACGTGCAGTCATTGGTGAGCTTCCAAGATAGTTTGAGAATAGGACTAATTTCCCTTAATATGGAAATCCACCATGTTAGTTTTAAAAAAACACTATTCTGATTTTGCCCAGTATATTTTCTCTACCTATGCTGATCTTTTCCAAGACAAACTAGGCAAACTACCAGTTGTACTCCATGAAGTTAGACCTGGCGGTCAGGCTAGTTACCAGGCCAGCCCGGAAAGTTCCAGTAGCTATGCAGAACAGAATCAAAGCTGAGCTAGATAACATGGTGCATCAAGGTGTAATTTGTCCAGTTGAAGAGCCAACTGAGTGGGTATCCTCCATGGTTGTAGCTCATAAGAAAAGTTCAGATAATATCAGAATATGTATTGATCCACAAGATTTGAACAAAGCACTAAAAAGACCTTGTCATTCAATGTGTAGAATCAAAGAAGTCACTCCTCTTAGGCCAAATGGCACTGTTTTTTCTCTCTTAGATGCAAAGAGTTCAATTTGACAAATTTTGTTTGACCAAAAATCTTCATTGTGACCTACTTTCAGTACTCCTTTTGGCAGGTACAGATGTTTGAGAATGCCATTTGGGATAAATTCTGCCAGTGAAGTCTTCCAGCATGCAATGGAGCAAATTTTGTCTGGGTATTTGTTTGATATTATAGTAGATGATATTCTAGTAGGAGGTAATGGTGAAGCTGAGCATGACAGAAACTTCAAGAAAGTTCTGGAAAGAGTACGTGAAGTGAATCTTAAGCTGAATCCTTAGAAGTGCAAATTCAGGCTATGAAAAGTTACTTATATTGGTCATTTATTTACGAGTTCAGGCTTACGACCAGATCCTTCCAAGCAAACTGCTATTCTTGAGATGCAAGCTCCAGATAGTGTTCAAGCTATATAATATTTTCTTGGCATGGTTAACTATCTAGGCAAGTTCATTCCAGACTTAAGCCAACTTTTAGTACCGCTTAGAGAGCTGATGCCCAAAGATGTATCTTTGTCATTGTTAGAACAACATCAGAGCGCATTTGATGTCCTGAAACAGAAAATCACCAGTCCACCAACTCTCAGATACTATGATGTTCACAAACCAGTTACTCTTTCTTGTGGTGCTTCAAAATTTGGTCTTGGTTCCATCATTCTTCAAGAGGGTAGACCAGTAGCCTGTGCATCCAGAACTCTAACCCAAGCTGAAATGTAGCACACTGCGATAGAGAAAGCTCTTGGCAATTGCGTTTGCATGTTCAAAATTCCATGATTATATTTATGGTAGACCTATTCAAATGGAAACATATCACCAACATCTAGTTAAGCTCCTGCCAGATTGCAATGCATGATGCTCAAGTTGCAAAAGTATCATTTCAGTCCTGTCTACACAAAAGGCAAACTTCTTTATCTTGCTGATAGTTTATCAAGCTCACCCCAAAATACCACTGAACAGCATGAAAATGAGCAACTTGATTTTGAACTCATGAATGTGAGAAATTTTTCTTCCACATGTCTTGATGAGCTTAGAAGTCATAGAGCCTTAGATCCAGTTCTTCAGAAGCTCAACCACTTTATCAGTCAAGGCTGGTCATCAAAGCAATCTTGCTTACCAGTTGACATGCAACTATATTTTCCTTACAGAGATGAGGTTTTGTTTGACAATGGTATCATCATGAAAGGTCCAAAGGTTATTGTTCCAAAGTCCTTGCAACAAGAGTATATTACTATTTTGCATCATGGCCACCCAGGAGCAGATTCTATCAAAAGAAGGGTGAGAGGATTAGTATTTTGACCTTCTATGTCACAGGACATTGAAAGTGTACTTTCATCTTGTTCGGTATGCTAAGTCGTATGTACTAAGTTGCATCAGCAGAAAGAACCACTTCAGCTAAACCAATTTCCTGGACTACCGTAGTCGAGCCTGCACAAAGTTATTTTGACAATGGTACACAGTTTACAAGCCAGCAGTTTAAAAGATTTGCTGCAGAGTGGGACTTTACTCATGTTACAAGTAGCCCTGAGTATCCACAGTCAAATGGTTTGGCAGAACAGGCAGTTCAAAGTGCGAAACAATTACAAGAAAAGTTGAAATGAGACAATGGTGATGTTTTCTTCAATTTCTTGAATCTCAGAAATGTTCCTCATGATAAACATCTTGGTTCATCTGCACAGAGACTTCTGTCGAGACAAACCAGAAACACACTACTGATCAGTAGTAAATTATTGGTTCCATGTGTCAAGAACAACATATCAGTGAAAGCCAATCTGTTGAAGAAGTGCTTGCCCCAGAAGTCCTATTATGATCAGACCAGCAAACCGCTCAATCCATTACGAAAAGGAGAGATAGTGAGGATGTAGACATCCAAAGGTGAAAAGTGTGTGTCCAGAGCTGAGATCATACATTATGAAATAACAAGGAGCAGAAATTAAGCGGAATCGGAAATTTTGATCCCGGTATCTTAGTCTGTATTGCAGTATCATATCTGCGAGAAAGACTTTAAATCTCAGAGTGAGTTACCCAGTATTCCAGTTTCAGAGAACATTCTAGTAAATCTCCCTGTTCCTTAAAATGCACCCCGAAACTCCAGAATCTGTTTCTTCACCAATGACTGTCCCTATTGCTAAACCCAGTTCTGATTGCTATATCACTGGATCAGGTTGCATTTCCAGACCATGTTCCAGATACATGGCAACTTGGAAGTAAAAACATAAGGACATAAGTGTTGCTTATTTCTTATTGTCTGTACAATTGCATGTCTCTTTTTTTCAAATATCATTATATCATGGGCAATTCATTAAGGAGGGAGGATGTTGATCAATATTTATGTAGACCTTTAAGAAGCTTTCTAGGGGCTTGCACAAGTGTATAAATACTGAGCACGTGCAAGACTGACTGCCATTTTGTAGTAAGCTGTTGAAATGTAAGCATGCATGTCTGTATAGTCTTTCAGTTAATCAGTTTGTTTATATTTTGTACTGCTGCTACCCATCCTGATATGTTTCTATGTAATAAAGCATATAAATGAACTAGCCTGCCTATTTGTCTTCACTTGTGAAACAAGATGAGTGACAGTTCCCATGCTTGCATTTCCAATTAGAACACCAGAAAGGGGAATATGTACTGGACTAGAGGGATGTATAGTTTTGATTTTGAAGATTTTTAGATAGATTGTCAAGACATCTTGTAATAATTCACCACATGGAGTCATAATTACTGTCATTAGACATTGGACAAATTTTGTAACCCCTTAGCAGCAGCAATGAACATATATACTTTGTATATTGACAATGGCTATGGAAAGTCATATTTTCAGATTACCTTTTGTATAGCAAACGTTAATGCATGCAAGGCAATATGAAACTGATAACAGGAAGTGAACTAGTATGTCAAATAAAGAAGAGTTTAACAAACATTGGTTAAACACTGAATCAAACCAGCCTGTGAGAGTAATAAGAAAGTTAGTACTTATGCTAGAATAGAATTGTAGAGCAGCTGAGTAAGGAAACAGAATAATCAGGTACAGGATAGGCTAGGCACGTTTTATACTAAAGATAACAGGTGTAACAAGGATAACAGGCAAGAAGAATGCAAACTCTTCAAGCTGCTATATCAAAGTAATGCAGCAATCACAGTATTTAAAGTCAGCGCAGTCCTGCATCTTAATTTAGAATCAACACAACTAATTTATGATGATTAACATAATTAATTTGCATTTTTATTATCTATAATTTTGGGAATCATAAAACTCCTTCCTTGTCTGATTATGCATTAAACTGAGTTCAAGGTTGCAGGGAGCTGGGGACTAGCAGACTTCAGTGGGCACAAAGTAATGAATCTAACTATAGTCAGGAGCCCACTCCACTGCATGTCATGCATGTACATGCAGAAGGGCAACTTGGAAAAGCACTAGTTCATCCACAGCACATCTTTGGGCTATGGAATGAAACCAAAGCACCTAGAAAAAGCCTAGCTAGTGCAGACTCTGTATAGAAAATACCCCAGCTGCAAACCAGACTGGGGAACGAGGCCAGTTTGCTAAAACTGCCCTGGATGAAAGTGGAGATTGCCTTTTTCTCGAATGCTGTGTGACCTCAGAGTTGGTGTATATAATTCCAGGGTGTGTGGGGGTGTCCCCTACATTGGAGGTGTTTCCCCACATGGGGGGTGCAGGGAAGATTGCCCCTGCAAAATATTGTTTCAATGTTTGCTGAAGGTGGTTTTGGTGAACTGGTTTTGGTTTATTTGTGTTCATCAAAACTGCCTTTGATGGATTGACATGAATCCTTGTAGTGGTTCCTTTCATAAGGTGGAGTGTTTGGAACAACAACAACATTGGAACGGCAAGATCATTAATTGGAATGATCTATAGGACTGCCACTGATCTGCATTTACAGGTCTTAGTCCTCTGGTAAAGGGGGATTCCATTTTTCAAAAGATTGTCTACCCATAATGGGAATTATAAAGTAACCACCAGGGTGGTGTAGACCTCCTTACATGGGTGTCAATGTGGCTTGCCTCTGAGAAAAAAATCCAGTGTTGGAACCTTCAGCTTCTAGTAATTTGTCTTTCTTATGTCCTGGTTTATGATTGGAAAGTGTTTTAGATCATTTTCTTCTCATTTTCTTAGCAGATAGCTAACCTTTAGGCAATGTCTTCCCTACTGCTAGATCCCTGGATAACTAATTATTTTTTTTTCACTTGAGAGTGGGAGGGAGCAGTATGCCATCATGTGGGATGAGGGTATTTGTTAATCTTGCCAGTACCTAAGCTTTCCTAGTGTGCATGACCTCAATATAGGCTTGCACACACCACAACATCAAATGCAGTGTGCCTCGCTGACATGACAGGCCATCTCTTTATTAAGAACACGTTCCTAGTACTAACTCATAATAACCACTAGGAATATTGACACAGCACTAGCTCTGCAGGTTTTGTGATATCAGTGCTGTCATAATTCATAAGAATAGTGTAGGGGGTGGGGGTGGGATGCAAGGGGATTTGCCTCACTAAAAAATGCTGTTGAATAGTTTTACAATATCTCACTAATGTTATTTTTAAAACTTGTTTTATACTCTAATACTAACCAATATATTGATAAGTAAAAAATTTACCTGAGTATTGCTTCATTACCTGGTGGTTTGTGAAGTGTGCTGTGATGAATTTAACTGCAATCAGATCAAGAAAACTTGATGCATTTAGAGCAAATTGTATTCCACTCACAGTTATAACTATTCATGATATTCCACAGTCCCAGCCCCCACCATATAATTAGTCTGTAGCAAGTCTTCTCAGTCCTCACCAAAGCTAAAAACACATCCTTCAGGGGCCTGACCAGATACTAGGTTGCCTTATTATCAGTACCAAATATGGCTTATCTAAACTCCTATGTTAGCTCTTTGGTGTAAGCTTCATTACTGACTGCATTCCTGAAGCCTGGAAAGCAGCTATCATAATGCCACTACACAAGGCTGCCAAATCATTTATGGTGGTAACTACAGACCAATTAGTTTTATTAGCCTCATATATAAAGTTATGAAATGTATTATCTCAAACATTATTAATCTACAATTGAAAAGAACTTGGCTGTGGACTATCATCAATTTTGAGTTGTCAAAGGAAGGTCCTGCCTCATCATTAACTTTATTTGTTTCTTCAAAAAAGTCATGGAAGTAGTGATTAGTGGTTATACAGAATATACAGTGATCCTGACCTCATCACCTTAATAAAACATTTTTTATAAAGGTATTATTGACTGATTTGTAAATTTGAGTATGCATAGCCATATGTTGTGCGGTTGATAGCTAACTGGTTGTCTGACAGAAACCATGTGGTCAGAGTTACAGGTTTCACTTTTGAAAGCAAAAAAATTGCCATTGTGTACTAGAGGGCTCAGGCTCAGACTCCATTTAAAGAATGTTTACTCTTCTCAGATGCAACCATACATATATAATATGTATAGATACATATCATATATATATATCTATATATATATATATATATATATATATATATATATATAGTTTACTATCAATATGTCGAAGAATATGTCGAAGGTCAGAATAATTTCCTAACGTACATATCGAAAGTAAACCTCAAAATTTAAAATATAGAACAAGTTAAAATGTCGAATCAGCTGAACGAATTCAGCTGATTCGACATTGTTTTCGAAAACATCGCCTGATGTAGGTTACAGAAGTTCACTTTATATGATCTCCTATACCTAACATCACATTTTTGCAAGGGGGTAAGCCTTCTTTTACCCCCTGTGGGGGGCTGTGCCCTTCACACCCCCTGCTAACTATATATTCCAACTCTGAGAACGCACTACAGTGAGCAAAGGGATGAATTTTTCTAACCACACTGTACTGTGATCTCTGTACAATTTTTCAAAAGTTTATATTAATGAATGCACACTGCATTTGCTAATATAAACTTTCGAACATTGAGATGTTCACCCAGAAGAAACTTCGAACATCTGTAGTTCGAAGTTTTCATATGGGTACATCTCAACTCGACATTTTAATAATAAACCATATATATATATATATATATATATATATATATATATATATATGTGTGTGTGTGTGTGTGTGTGTATGTGCGCGTGCGCGCATGCATTCATGTGTGATACATCACTGAATATTTCACTGAATAAGTTAAATTAATGCAAATAATAATTAATGCAAATAAATCTACTACTGTACTAAATAGTAGCATCATTCAATACACAATATATATATCAGAGCTTTTCAGACTGCATGCATAAATTAAGCATACAGATATAAATGTGGCATAATTTCAGGCATACTGCATGATATTTATTTTGACATTATGTATGCTGTTAAGCATTAATCTGTTGATTTCTGTTGTGTAAAAAAGGATAAAAATCACAACCAACTCTTTGACCCTTCTTTGTATCTCTAAGAAACCACCACCCATTTTTAACATGTAATTAAGAAGTTAGAATATGTCATTATGCCATTCTATTCAAACATACAAATTGAACTGCCATGGTCTTTAAAAACTGCAATCTAATGCAGTGTAAAAATCAATGGTCTTTAAAGAAAAACTGAGCAAATTGAAAAAATCAGATGTTTTTGATGTATTTTGATCTTTACCATATTGTGTCCTTACATCTCTTGAAGTACTTGGAAATGTTTGTTTTAATATCAAATGGTACAATTAGGGTAGCCATTCTGTAGGCTGCTTCCTCCCACAGTGCATTCTTTATTTGCATAACATGAAACTGTTTTGCCTTTCCTTTTCAATTGGCCTCCTACCTTCATTGACTTACAGTTTTCTTTAGACACCTGTGAAGACCTTTTCAGTAGGTGCTTCAGTGACTTCCTATGATTTATTTTAGCTGCAAAGAACTGAAGAGATATTTATATTGTTTCTTACTTCAGCAGGAAACATTGACTAAATGATTTGTTTTTGTTTATGTAAAGCCTTTAAATAACTTAGTTGCAGGCCTCTCCCCCCTCTCCTGAATTTTGGAAGTCAGGTTTCCTATCCTAAGCATTATTTGTGAATAAAAGCTAACAGAAACCCTGCAATGGGTCATATCATATGTCAGACAATGAGATAAATTGTAAAAAAAAAATTCAAATTTTCAAAGAAAGTAATAACAGTATTCAAGGAGACTGAAGAATTAAGTATAGATATGAAACGGGGGACTAAATGCTTGCCTGGTATTTTTATTCATGGTTCTCTTTGGCTTTGATTGAAGAGGATGCAAACACTAAACAATAAAGAACGTTTTGACATTTGCACATTGCTTTTGCTATAAATACTAGTCGAATGCAAACATAACAGCATGTTTTAAACACACACAACTGAGGATTTCTGTTAGATGATTGTTTAGTTTCTAAAATTAATTAATTTTTTTATTAAAGTCTTTCTTTTTTCCTTTGAAGTTTAACAACTTTGAACAACTGTGCATCAACTACACCAATGAGAAACTGCAACAGTTTTTCAACCACCACATGTTTGTCTTGGAGCAAGAGGAATACAAAAAGGAAGGGATTGAGTGGGAGTTTATTGACTTTGGTCTAGACCTACAGCCATGCATCGACCTTATTGAAAAGGTAATGCATTTACAGAAAATTTAAAAAACAAATCCATTGTAATTACATTCAAAGTACTATCAGAAAATATTTTAATTATGTGCCATTTTAAACAGCCAATGGGAATCCTATCAATCCTGGAGGAGGAATGCATGTTTCCAAAGGCAACTGATGCATCATTCAGGGCCAAACTTTATGATAACCATCTTGGGAAATCCCCCAACTTCCAGAAACCAAGGCCTGACAAAAAGAGAAGAAGTGAAGCCCACTTTGAACTCTTACACTATGCTGGTGTGGTAAGTTAAATGACAGTATGTGAAAAATGCATGTTTCACAGCACTATGTAATATATACTTATACTGATGAGAGACAGTTGATACACTGATATACTGGAAAACAGAGAATCCTGATACTTGACAGAGGATTTTGAGGGATACTTTTTCTGAACATGGACAATGTAAAAGAAGACACAGTGAACTAGATTAGCTCTTTGAAGGAATTTACTTTCTTCTGCAGCATACTAGTTATCAATGCTGTTTTGAAAATGGAGGTTGACATATATTCCTGGATAGTAAAAGAAAGGGGACAATTATGGGCTGGTCATGGGCAATTTCCGCCAATAATGTGTCTCATCGTGACTTTTGGAGGGATCATTGCCATTCATGGACAAAACAGAATAAGTAATAGACATGGAAACACATAGATGCCCACATGCACACACAAACTCATACACAGAATCTACTAAGTAAGCAATCATTCCATTTACAAAGATATCTGCAAGTAGAGAAGTAGTGAAACTGTGGGTAACTATGCACATTACATTGTGCATTGCATTTCTCTTCCCTCCTAAGGGATGAGATATAAAACCAAGGTACTTTCTGTTTTGAGTTGGTGGTAGCTCAGGTGCATGTTAAGAGCTCACGACACCTACCAAAAAGAATGGAGGAAGCTCCTTGATGCCCTGACCAAATTTCTCATAGAAGTAGAAATACCACCGCTAGTCTCCCCTGAAGAGGCCACTAACCTAGAGAGACTAACCTGGTCATGAAAAGGATAAAAAATAAAATAAAACAACTCAGGTATCAGCTGGAACCGTATCTGTCAGAAATTACATGTTAGCTACATAAGGAACAGTATGAGTTTGTGGATTATTTGACATTTCCTGTATTGTGCAGTTATCTCAGTTTTATTGTTTAGATATTCCAGTACTCTGTGATGAAAGTATTCCAGCTTTATACAAGTACTTTTTATAACTGTATAATAGTGGATCATCTCCACTTTAAAGACATTCTGCCAATAAATTGCTTCTTGTTCTGAATGCTTGACATTTGGATTCTGAGAATGAATTCTTTCTCAGTTTCAGCCCTGGTAATGAGCTGGATGATGTGTCATAACAGAAGTTCTGCTTTTGCTCGACAGCATGTCAAGCTGCTTAAACATTTGGCATCTTTTCTGGCTGACATTGATGATGCTGGCAATTTTCTTATGCTCCTCACATCAGGTCTATATTACAAGATCGAAACTTTAGGTAGTTGAATACCTAAAGATTAATCTGTAAATATCCAAAGCTAAAAACCGCGAACGGCCACTTCCACACAGGGAAAGAATATGCTTGGCCGTATATAAAAAAAAAAAAAAAAAAAAACAACTTTTAAACCCAAATCAAATAGGGGGCTTCACCCACAGACCCCCTAACTAAATATACCAACTCCAAGATCACTCTACATTGGACAAAAGGGCAAATTTCGCATAACGGCCAAGCAAATTTTTTCCCTGATAAAAAATTTGTGAAAGTAGCCATTCACGGTTTTTAGCTTTCGATATTTACAGATCGAGCTTTAAGTATTCGACAACCTAAATTTTGATCTTATAATATAGACCTCTCACATCAACAAGTGAGAAGGGGAAAGACCTTTAGCTTGAAGATTTGTATTACTTTAATCAAGGAATGCAAGATCAAAATTCTGCTCTGACTTGGGAAAACATTTTGAAGACATAATGTGCTAAAACTTACCGTCATGAAAACTTTTGAGCTTTTGTGTCAAAAACTGTAGGGCATTGTCTGCGATAGGCATGTCAGAAATAGCATGATACAACAAATTTGACCAACAAAGTTATGACGGTTTGGGATGCTGTGTTTTTGAGTTTGACAACCTCAGGATACTTGGAGGAGTATTTAACAAAATAAGCTAATGGTTGTCTCTGTTCACTCCTTGCCTCAAGTATAGAATCAAGTAACAAAGTTGTGCCTTTCCAAAACTCTTTTAGTTTTGTGGGACAAGCAAGAAGAATAGTCTCTTCCCCTTGAGCTTTCCCAATCAGGGAAAATGACACGTAGGGTTTACTGTCTCAGGTAGAAAATCAGAAAACACAGTAGCTTCCGCTTCTTTCAGTCACAAAGCAAAGTGACATTTAGCAGAGACTCACAGTCTGACAATATGAGAAGTTTGATTTAAACTATTCCTGGTGACCTATTTATAATGTCCTACACTGCTCTGGTGTGGATCGGTATGCACTGTCTCTCTGCCTGTATCACTGGGAGAGATCTTCCTATCTGCACTAACCCTATCTATATAGTTATGAAGATCATATCAGTAATACCAGGATTCAGGAATACCCCAAGTCTACAAGCTCTTTCTCGTTATTCTCATTTCAAAGTCAACCAGCTTATCTTCTTATGTGATCTGGAATTACTTTATGGCACTAATTGGCTTTGCATTTGGGAACCTTGAAAATCCATGCCGCTCACTATAGTTCATAATTTGGTAGAGAAGACAAACATTAAGCAGAGAGATCACTCAGTGAATTTGAAACATATATTTCCAGTGTCTTCATCTTTTCACAGATTGCTTTAGTCTTGCTAGCTATAACTTGTACAAATTAGTATTCAAACATTCATTGAGGGTCAGACGTAATACTGCTCTATCTGTAAAAGCTCTTCCGCCATCACAAAATAATACAGTATTGACTCAGGGCAGCTATTTTCTAGCAGGATGGAAAGGTATGTAAGAAGAATTATTTGGTTTGACCAATTCAGAGTAATATGAGACCAAATCAGTGATCATTGTTGAAGGACCCCAGCTTCATAGATGTCCCTTTCCCATCGGCCATTGCCACAAAAGGATAAACAGTAATTCTGTTGAGGTATATCATTTATCAGGAACTGGGGTAGCAACCAGAATCTGTAAAGGTGGATTGGAAAACAAAATGAGTCAAGCTTACCAAAGTTCTTTCAACTGTCATTTTGCTCTGCATGTGCTATTGAAAGAAACAAATTCTGTTCTGCATGCAGAAATTCTTCAAGGATGTGATCCTGAGATCACAAATGGGCAGCATCCAAATCATCTAGAGGAGACTTATGTGAAACAAGGAAAGTGCTTAACAGATTTAACAGATAACAGCTCTGTCATGGCTCACTTTTTGCTTCTCCTTTAGCACTGTAACTTCCTCAGCAATTACCTTGGGCATTCTAGAATACTAACTGAACATATGGAAAGAAAAGTAACAAATATACAGAAAGAGCTACATGCCACCATCTGTAGCAATGGAACCTTGGCAGAATAAAATAAAGTGAAACAAATCAAAGGCATGAGAATGCCAGTTGATAGGCCATAATTTTCTTGGATAAATTGCTGTTAAAGATGCAACATCACACACATCAAACACGCATGCACACACGCACGCACGCACACACACACACACACACACACACACACACACACACACACACACACACACACACACACACACACACACACACACAAGTCCTAGTTACACTTCTCGCCAGCCCATTACTATTTCATCCATGGTCTTCTCTGCCACCCTGGGCTTGATACTATGCCAGATAAAGTTGAACATGACCCTTTTGAGAGGGAGAAACTATTTTGCACTAAAATAAAATAGACTGGATGGATGCATTTTGACAGCAAATTCACTGTAATCTCATTCACCATTCCAGCAGGGTAGAGAGGACATTCGTTCCACCTACCTGCTTACAACAAGCTTGTCCCTGAAGTATTGCAGTTTTGGCTTCATCTCATTAGGAGGTCTACACTTGGGTTGAGAGTTATGTACGAAAATGTCCCGGCAGTCCATGACAGTCAAAAATCTTCAGCCTCGGATGCGGCTTACCGAATGCTAAATGAATGATACACTCAACATATAAAGATTCAGGTAGCAGTTAGAAGCAAACAACCCTTTAAGCTTTGACCTCCTTCAGTATATTTATCAGGAATCTTTGTAGGCTCAGCAAAAGGATGAGGGGCATCAGTGCAAGCTGGGCACTTCATCAACATGCTGTAGCCCTTTAGACCTTAGATTTCTTTTTCCTGATGTATGTTTAAAGTGACAAGGGAGATTAAAGAGGTATGTAGCAGGGTACATCCTTTCTGATATCTGAATATATACTGAAGGAATGACAGAAAACTCCATAATGCCTGACTTTAGCTGAGGGGGTAACATAGCAGACCATGACTAAAAAAAAAAAAGAAAACAATGTTTGATGTACATGCTGTTCAAGAATGCTGTCAAAATCTCACTTCACATCTAGGGAGATAGCTTCCCAAGGACTACTACTGATTCTAGCTCCTAAGTCTACATGTCTCAGGACTCTAGTGTGATTAGATAAGCTTCTGCTCTTTACAAAACCAGTGTTCTACTTACTAAGCAGCCCACACACCAACCCTTCCCCAGGCTGTTTCCTTGTGCATTGGGCAGGGAGCCTTGCTGCAAGACCAGATCTTCCATACAGGTGCAGTTGCACAACCATGAGGCTATCCTATTCAAATGCTCCAACAATAGGGCAGAATGATGAATGCAAGCATGGTAGATGATAAGGCCATGATGCCTGCATTCACCCTGTCTGGAAATAGAGCTAGGCCATGCAGAGCCACTAGCCCACCAGGAATTTAAGTCTGTTTTTTATCACACTGTGGTGAGCCATCTGCAAAGGATCTTGCGGGATGGCTTGCACTGTACACAACTACCCATCATGGAAATAATTCTGTCAGTCTTCTTGATGAGCTTCAGCTTTTCTTGTTAAGAAAAGTGACTGAATCTATTGTCATGTCCAGGTATTAAACAATAATCAAATTTCCCTTAACAGGAATTGTAGGGTAGATGTAAAAACAAAAGGGAGAATATTGCTCCTCCAAGCAGAGAATTACCTGAACAACATAGTATTATCTTTCTTTCAGGATCTAGAGGCAACGTTTATATGCTAAACATTACAAAACATAGTGGCATACTTTTGGAGCTGTAAAAGAGCTCATATCTTCCAGGATCTCAGGTTTTCCACTGAAGCTTGAAAAAGGAAATTTGTGTCAGCATGCCTAGTTTTATAAAAGTGACATGCTAAAGTCTTCCTCCACAGACATTTTATGCAAGATGTTTTGCATATAATTACATCTACAAAGTGGCCTACAATTACATAACAGAACCACAGAGACTGAATCACAAAGCCCTGGTTTTGCCTCATATGACCTGCTATGAAACTAACTTGGTTTAGGCTTTCTAGAAAAGTTCTAATCTTATACAAACCTTTGTTTAGCAGCTCAAATGAGGAAGAAGAAATTTTTGATACTTTACAGTAAGCCAACAACTTATCGATCAAAATCATGACTTTTTGTAGTTAATTTTATTGCATACAAGTGGAATTAACTATACAGTATATAAACAATACTTTCAGATCTGTTTTATCATTGTTCTTCTACTGAAATAGTTTATTTTAGAAGTTATGCCATCATAATGGATATGTCCTATGAGGCCACTATTTTCTGAGCCATTATAGAGTTAAAGCTGTTATTCCTGAGAACAGAGAACAATTAATCATTCAGACACATCTTTTCTGTTAAGTTACAGACAGCAACTAACATTCCACTTTTATAGAAGACTCATCCAACTTGCATGATAGAATGTATTGCAAAAGTTGGGATCCTGTCGATCCACTGACAGCACTTTAATCGAATACTGTCTGACTGACAGTCCTATGTGGACAGGATCAAATCACTATCACTCTACTTGGTATTGTACGGATTGCTCAGAGGTGATCTGTGTCACCCACAAGGCAATATCGGACCATGCCCTACTAGAGATGCTCCATATCCATAAGTCTAACTTCTCACAGGCCTGAATCTATTATGCAACATCAACAAAACCTGCTGGAGAGACAGGTTTGTCTCCCAGAAGCTGCCCCATCTCTGGAATACACTTCCCACACATGTCAAACAGAGTACCTCGTAGACCCTCTTCAAGCGCAACCTTGATGACTGGATGGAAAATCACAAATTTGTCCCAGGGATTCCATCAATGTCCCTCATTGACAAGGGCAACAGATGCTGACTGAGGTTTCTTTTGGGGATAAACTCTTGGCTAGGCTTGTAAGGGCCCCTGGGACATTAGCCTACTAACCTCCTATGATCCTATGAAATAAGTTCTTCCTGTATTATTCCACAGGATCACCAGCAGTCTCATTGGCACACTGGGTTTGTCTGCTACATATTCTGGGCATGCCTTCTTTAGCAAGTACAGACTTTGCCAGGTATTACAACTCCTCAAACATTGCAACAAATATGGTATCTGCATCATTCCTCCTGCTCTGAAGTGTCTCGATGGTGATGGTTGCCTCATTACATGCCTGAATTATGTCAATCTTCATAATGAAGGTAGATATGGGGAGATTTTATCAGTTCTATTATGCCTTCAACAATGACCAAAGAAACAAGGAAACTCAAGTTGGTGCAGGACTCTTTCAGCTTGTCACCGTCATCATCAAAGTCTGCAAGTGTTTCAGAAGTACTTATTATGACTAAGTATTTTGACTTGAAGCTTTGGAGTCAGTCTGCTTGGCTCATCCACTATGTATTCC
Organism: Protopterus annectens; assembly: GCF_019279795.1. NCBI lineage: Eukaryota > Metazoa > Chordata > Ceratodontiformes > Protopteridae > Protopterus > Protopterus annectens. Next base: position 1,279,695,012 of record NC_056735.1, read on the forward strand.
CATGGGCAGGCATGTCTTTTCTGTGGTCTTCATTTTGCTGCTCCCATTCAGTGGGTAGCTTCTCATATTTCTTCAGTTCCAACAAACACACATTACTGTGCTTTGCTGATGAGGTCACTTTTACAATGAACTTCTTGCATGTATCCAACTTGTTTTATGTCTGGTGCAGATTGAATGAGTTAACTATCGCTGTGTTCGGCTCTGCAAGCCACATATTTTGCTTCTGCTGCTACTGCAGGCAGTCTTCCTTGTGCACCATTAAATTTGCCACTCATGTTGCCTTTGTCATATGCTTGGCCTCTCATGTTTTTTATGTAAACTCTCCATGCAGTCAGTCTTTGCAGAAATAGTTCAGCCAGTGTTGTTAAATGACGCCACAAACTCTAAAAAGAATCTTCTCTAAGTTCAACACCTCCATGTTCCCTCCTGTGTACTTATCAAACTACCAAGGTTATTTGTTCCAGTGTCTGTGGTCTCATCTTCAGTTAGGGGGAAGAATTTTGCCTATTTTATTTGAGATGAATTTCTTCTTTGTATTTGCTGACCTATTGATTGAATAATTTTGAACTGAGTGTACAATGCTGAAGGATAAGAAATCTGAAACTCAGATGTCTGCCCAAATGTAATATCTACCGTCCTCAGCAATTTACCAGAAAGCCACAAATTTTTCAAAAAACAAACTAAAATGAGGCTAAATCAGTGACAGGCTGCAAAATCAGAGACAGTTGAATGATATAAATGTATCTTAACACTGTTTTACTGAAAAAAAGCTATATTTAAAAATCCAACATCCTTTTCAGATATATACATATTAATATGTATTAATAATCTTACAAAGACACACATTAATGATGGCATTAACTGAGGAAATGAAAGCAAGTGACTTTCACTGGCAGACCCCCCCACCCAACAAGTAGTTACAGTCACTTTCTTGATTATGTACACTTCAGACATCAGAATGTGATAAAAACAATAGTTGCACTAATGTATTTTTGTGACATACAAGCAATAGATACAGCTTGCTTCACTAAAATAGACAATAGTCCTGCAAAGCTGGAATTACAGCAGAAAACAGCAGGGTCAATCATTTCCTTCAGAGACAGCTCCCATACCCACTACCCACATACACATAAACACACACAGACACGCACATGCACATGCACACGCACACACACACACACACACACACACACACACACACACACACACACACACACACACACACACACACACACACACACACAAAGCATCTGGTTTGACCTTGCCAGAGTAAAAAAATCAATGGGTATTGGTTACATTAATATATTTTGTTTCACAGAAACAGTAGTCACAGCTTGTATTCCAGCTTACTTCACTCATTTACCCATTAGTACTCCAAAAACAGAACTGTAATAAACAGGAAGGCCAATCATTTCACCCCCCAGACAGACCTCATACCCAGTGCCTACCCAGAGTATCCAGTTTGACCCTTCCAGAAAGAAATGGTTACATTAATCTATTCTAGTTTAATAGAAACAGTAATCATAGCTTGAATTCCAGCTTCACTCAATTAGATGTTAGTGTTCCAAAACCAAAATTACAATGGGGGAGACAGCAGGGCAAATCATTTCATCCAGAGACAGGCCCCATACCCACTGCACACATGCATTATCTGATTTAACCTGTTCCAGATAAAAAGTGGTTACATTAAATTATTTTTGTTTCACAAATACAGATCAGAAGAAGCTAGAGATGAGGAAAGAGTCCAACTGGGCATTCCTAGAGTTGGAGAAAACATATTATTTATTTATTTATTTATTTGACATTTGTTTAACAGCGGGGTCTGACTAGGTCTACAGAACCCATTTTCCGCAGAGGCCCGGGGAGAAAAGCTCCGCAGACAGTACAATACAAATACAGTATAATCCAATACAATAAAAATTACATTAGAAATACTATACAAAAAATAAGTTGAAAGAACAAACTGCTACAAGATGTTGCAATATTACTACACATCTAGACAGCTCTATACAGTTAAAGCATTACAGACAATAATAGTCACTCTTCCATACATGATGTAGACATTGTCCCAAAAAGTAGTACGTAGGTAGTGCATTGCGTGACATTGACTGTAATAGTACATGCAAAATAGAATGTTAGTTTCAGTTAGGAAAATAGCAGCCAGAAGGTTAGTGATCCAGATAGATAGTGAGAGAGAGAGTTAAGAAGAACAGAGGCAATAAAGCCTGAGCAGTAGCTTAAGGATATGGTATAGAAGTAGCGAAGGAGTTAGAAGAGCCTTATGCAGGAGCAGAGCCATGTATTTTTGAGATGTTTTTAAAGAGGCTTTGAAATGGGTTAGGCCAGGCATACACCTGGTAGCTAGAGGTAGTGAATTCCAAAGTATAGAGAAGGAGTATGAATACAGAGAGTGACCAGATTTTCTTGTGGGTTTTGAGATAGCTCAGAGATTTTTGTCTTCTGATCGTAGGGATTGATTTGATGTGTAAGGTGTGACTAGACTGGTTAGTGCAGGGCAGGCACTAGGCTTGAAAATAAGGTTGTGCAATGTGGATAGCTGAATAAAGGCAAGTTGGTAGGGGAGTTCAAGCCATTTTAATTCTAGGAGTGGTTTACAGTGGTGTGTGTGATATTTAGAGTTTGTGGCAAACTTTGCACTTTGTTGTAGCACTGTTCCAACTTGCTTAGGGTAGAATTTTGTAAGTTAGTTAAGATAAGGGCACCATAAAGAAGGGAGGGAAGTAAAATGTTTTTGCAAGGGTAGATTTGGTTGCTGCAATAAAGAAATGTTTGTTTCTATATAAGAGTCCAAGTTTTTGATGAGTTTTCTGTATATTTTGCTGTATATGGGGGTCAAATGAAAGTTTATTGTCAATGATAACACCTAGAAGTTTGGTTTCCTGCACTATTTCTATGACAGTGTTGTCAGATACAAAGATGTTGAAATGATCAGTGACAGGGGAGGTGTTTTGGGGATGAAAGAGTACTAGTTTTGTCTTCTTCGGATTAAGAAAGAGTTGGGCATTTCTTAGCCAGGATTCAACTGCAGTAAAGGACTGTTGAGTTTTTGAAAGTAGGTCTGGTAGTGATTGAGCAGTGCAGATTATGGTGGAATCATCAGCATACTATATAAGGGTCCCAGGGTGAGAGGCAGTGTGAATGTTGTTTGTGAAAATGTTGAAGAGTAGGGATCCTAGGATGGAACCTTGGGGGACTCCAGTAGGGTTGTGGAGGAAGGGTGAGAGTTTGTTGGACCATTTCACTGCTTGTTTACGATCCTTGAGGTAGCTCTGAAATCATTTTACTGTGTTATGTGAGATAAGTTCCCAAGATCATATACTTTCTTGGAGAAAGCATATGACAAGTTCCCAAGAAAGGGGATTTCAGCAGTCCTGTGGTGGTTCAAAGTCCTAGAAACATTGGTAGAATTAGTGCAGGCTTTGTATAAGGACCTAATGATACAGGTATGAACAGTGTTCAGACTCACAGAAGGGTTCCTATTTGGAGGGAAGTTGTATTACGGCTCAGCTCTGAGCCCACTGCTGTTCATACTGGTGATGGACTACATTAGCAAACAGATTAGGCAGGACAGGTCAACAAAATTGCTGTATGTAGACAATGTTGCATTACAGGCAGACTCTGAACAAAAACTTCAGCAAACTGTGTGGAAATGGAGTGCAAGACTGAAAGTACATGAAATGAAACTGAGTATAGATAAGACAGCTGTAATGGCAGCAAATTGGGGAAATCAGATTGAAGCTGAGACTTGAGATAGAAGGCAAATAGTGGAACAAGTTAACAGCATCAGAAAATAATTGAACAAGTCAATGGCTTCAAGTACTGGGGAGGGGTGGTTTCAGAGAAAGGAAGTCTGAATGAGGAAGTCAAAGCTGAAAAGTAAGGTGTGCAAAACAGTCGTGTGACCAATACTACGGTGTGGTACAAAAACCTGAACAGTAAAGGCAGAGTGGTTGAAGAAGCTAGAGATGATGGAGATGAAGTTCCTGAGATGGGTGGTAGGATGCTCACTGTGGGATAGATGAAGAAATTAGGATATCACAGCAGAGACAAAATAACTCCAATTGCAGAGGAGGTCAAAGAGAACAAATTAAAGTGATTTAGGAACATATTCAGGAAAGAAGAAAACAAGCCAGTGAAGAAAATTTGGGACAGACAAGAAAAATGCAAAAGGAAACAGGGCATCCAGCAAAGAGATGGATGGATAGATAAATGGATGGATGGATGGATGGATGGATGGATGGATGGATGGATGGATGGATGGATGGATGGATGAATTGTGTGAGAGAAAACCTGTGACTGTCGAACAAAACAAGCCAGTGAAGACAATTTGGGACAGACAAGAAAAATGCAAAAGGAAACAAGGCATCCAGCAAAGAGATGGATGGATAGATAAATGGATGGATGGATGGATGGATGGATGGATGGATGGATGGATGGATGAATTGTGTGAGAGAAAACCTGTGACTGTCAAACATGACTGTAGAATAAGGTAGAATAATGGAATTTAATTGAGAGAGATGATGACAGTTAACATGATTATGATGAAAAAAGGTTGCCACAGTTCATACTTCAGCATATTTCACTCAGTTACACATTAGTCCTCCAAAAACAGAATTACAACAGCAAATAGCTGAACAGCCATTTCCTCCACAGACAGTCCCTATACCCATTGTCTGCCCAAAGTATTAAGTTTGATCCTGACAAGAGATAATAGTTACATTAATGTATTTGTATTTAACAGAAACAGAATTCATAGCTTGCATTCCTGTTTACTTCATTCAATTACACACTAGTGCTCTTAAACCGGAATAACAATAGTAAACAGAAGAGCCAATCATTTCATCCAGAGTCAGTCTCCGTACACACTGCCCGCACACATTATCTGGTTTCAAACTGCCAGGATAAGACATAATATAATAATGGTTCTATCAATGCATTTTCCCAGACAAACACAAGTCAAAGCTCATATTTAAACTTACTTCACTCAAATAATGCACATTAATCCTGCAAAGCCAGAAAACTGATCCGGCCATCCATCCACAACCCTTTCCCCATTTTTGTACATGGGGTCAGGGTGTTACCTTAAAAGTTGCAATCATATTATTTACTTTATTTTATTAGAGTGCAGCCCTTTGGCAGCATTAAAAACATTTACAGGATCAATGCAGTTAATTTCAGAGTGAATAGCTGTAACAACACCCAATGTGAGCAGTTGCCCAGACCACTCATGGTATACATTAAATACAAGCTCGTTCTCTGCCGTACAGTCAACTATAATTGACAACTCATCCATTGGGGAGTTCGAGTGTTGTTAACATTTGCTTTTAGGTAAAAGAAATGGCTCAAAGAAAATACAGGGAGAACAAAAAGGTCAGTGCAGTCTCAGCTGCAGTACTGGTCATAGGCACCTTTTGGTGCTAGTCATTGAACATTGTTCTACATCCCACCATGCTGAATGATAAATAAAACTATATCAAAGCACTTATACATTCCACTCTTGCTGAATATTAAATAAAACTATATCAAAGCACTTATACATCCCACCATGCTGAATGATAAATAAAACCATAACAAAGCACTTATACATCCCACCATGCTGAATGATAAATAAAACCATATCAAAGCACTTATACATCGCACAATGCTGAATGATAAATAAAACCATATCAAAGCGCTTATACATCCCACCATGCTGAATGATAAATAAAACCATATCAAAGCACTTATACATCCCACCATGCTGAATGATAAATAAAACCATAACAAAGCACTTATACATCCCACCATGCTGAATGATAAATAAAACCATAACAAAGCACTTATACATCCCACCATGCTGAATGATAAATAAAACCATAACAAAGCACTTATACATCGCACAATGCTGAATGATAAATAAAACCATATCAAAGCGCTTATACATTCCACCATGCTGAATGATAAATAAAACCATATCAAAGCACTTATACAGTCCACTCTTGCTGAATGATAAATAAAACTATATCAAAGCACTTATACATCCCACCATGCTGAATGATAAATAAAACCATATCAAAGCACTTATACATTCCACTCTTGCTGAATGATAAATAAAACCATATCAAAGCGCTTATACATTCCACCATGCTGAATGATAAATAAAACCATATCAACATTCCACTCTTGCTGAATGATAAATAAAACTATATCAAAGCACTTATACATCCCACCATGCTGAATGATAAATAAAACCATATCAAAGTACTTATACATCCCACCATGCTGAATGATAAATAAAACCATATCAAAGCACTTATACATCCCACCATGCTGAATGATAAATAAAACCATATCAAAGGACTTATACATCCCACCATGGTGAATGATAAATAAAACCATATCAAAGCACTTATACATCCCACAATGCTGAATAATAAATAAAACCATATCAAAGCGCTTATACATTCCACCATGCTGAATGATAAATAAAACCATATCAAAGCACTTATACATTCCACAATGTTGAATGATAAATAAAACTAAATAAAAGAATTTATACATCCCACCATGCTGAATGATAAATAAAACTATATCAAAGCACTTATACATCCCACCATGCTGAATGATAAATAAAACCATATCAACGCGCTTATACATTCCACCATGCTGAATGATAAATAAAACCATATCAAAGCACTTATACATCCCACCATGCTGAATGATAAATAAAACCATATCAAAGCACTTGTTTTCTTGTACTTACAATTCACAGCCTAATTTATTAATTTATTGACATTTTGTTTACTTGGAAAGTCTGACTGAGTAATAAATACCTATTTTCAGCACAGGCCCAGGGAGAAAAGCTCCAGAGAGTTAAATAACATCAAATAAAACACTTGTACAAATGTAATTAAACAAAAGCATGTATACATATAGTTTGATAGTAGAATACATAGGATACAGTAAAGCATGATGAGACAGCAGTGATGTAAAAATAAAGATAATAAAAAAATGACAAATATAACAGTCAATATCTACAAACGTATTAGAAGTATAGTCTAGTATAATAGGAAATAAAAATAAAAAGATACAAGGTTACCTTAAGAGTCGGGAGAGGACAGATGTTGAATGGTATTGACAGTCTGATGAGAGATTAGGTTAGAACAAATGTATTTGCTGATATAAATCACACAGGTGAGGTGCATGGACATAGCCATGAGTTTGTAAGAAATTCTTTGAGAAAGGACTTAAGTACATGGAGGTTGGCTAGAGTTTTGACTGAATTTGGGACAGAGTTCCATAGTTTGGATATGCACATGTGTGAATATAAGCTTAGGCCATATTTTTTTTTTTGGTTTATAGATTCCAAGCACGTTTTTGTCTTAAGAGCAGAGAGAGCGATGTGTGAGATTGGGATGAAGTACTGATTAAAAAGAATGACAGGTAGAGGGGTTATATAATTTTTTATGGGTTAGAAGTAGTTGAGTATGGGCTAGTTGATGCAGGAGTCCTAACCAGTTGAGAGCACATAATGCAGAGCAATGATGAGCTTTATGTGGCTGGTTTGCTGCACATCTAGCTATCTTATTATAGCATTGCTCCAAGTATGATTTGAGAGAGATCTGGAAGTTTGTCAAAATAGGTGTGATCAGAAAGACAGCATTTTTGCCCCAAATTTATAAGCAATTATCAAAATGACCTTCTCACATATGTCCATAGAACATGATCAGTAACTTTAACAAAAAGCTGTGAGCTTGTACTTGTTTCCCTTGGTCCCGCACCTGCATCATGCTATACTCTTATAAACAGCAGCAATTTGGCTAAGCATGTACACAGCTCAGTGATTTTCTGAACTAGGTCTCTGTCCACCCTGTAGTGCTCTACTATCTCCAGATCATGTAGCCCCTAGTAGGTTACCCTGGGTCTGAACAGTATATTCTCTCTCTTTTTTTTTGTTAGAACTTGTCCCCTCTGGATGCATCCTCCTCAAAACCCCATTTCCCCAATGATGCCAGTGCCTGTGCCCTATCTGGACTGGTGATTTCACTTTTGAGAAAAAAATTATTTTGCTGCAATTTAAAAATTATAATTTTTACTCTTTCACTTGTGAATGAAATACTGCCCCATCCTTCAAGGAATGCATGCTTGATGTTTATTTCAGGCCACCAACTCGCACCAGGCCGGTGCAGCTTATCTCTCTCCTTGCCAGTAAGCCATGGGACGCTAGCAATGCATTTAGGATTATGTAGTATGCTTCACCATTGAGGCTGATGCCTATATGAGAGAGCAAGACTGGACATTCCAAAATGCCTTGCTCTGCACTCAGTTTTGAATTAAATGAACTCAGAGTTGGAAACTGGAATCCATAAGAAAATCCATGATGGCACTCTTCTGTTTTTTATAATGTAAGCAGCTGTGTAGACTGCGTATTTCTCCTGACACCGTTGGGTGACATTACTCAGTACTGTACATATGAATCTAGGTTTGAAATTAAAATCATGATGACTGAAACCTATGCTGGTAACCAACAGCACATATTTTATAAACATATATAATGGATTAGGGAACAAACATGAAAGCAGAATAAGATGTACTACAATATTATAAATAGTCATATAAAAAATAGCAAATTGTTATGACAATATTGCAATGCATTCAACAAATATGAACTCATTTTCTAATAATACTAGTTCAAATCAATTAATACTTTGCAGTTATAAACGTGTAGTTTGTCAGCATGTGGTGCAGAGTATTTTAAATGTAACATAAGACTAAGGGGTAAACAGCAGGGGCTTTTCGGACATTGGCAGAAGATACACAAATGGCTTTATGTATAACAAAGACCATAGCAAAGAATGTCTGGTGATTTGCCTTTGGATTATTTACTTCTTCTTGCACATGATGAGAGGATGTCATTTTCTCTTTCCTTATAAAGCCGCCTGTTTCATATCAGCCAAGTCATCCCAAGTTCATTTTTACTCCATCACTCATTCTACAATACCCACTTTTTTCTCTTTCAGGGTTAGTAGTATAATAATTCCAACCAACAAATAGGAAACATTTTGTAACTTTTGGGACTTTCATCCATGAGTTTAATATGAATGCATTTATTTTATTTTTATTTTACACTTTGTTGACAGGGTTAGTTCCATTACACCAGGGTAGTGCATTCATGAGAGACTGGAGGTAGTATTCATGCTCAGGAAAATTTAGCCAGGGCACCAGGGAACTTTCCTTGCTCTTTCAATAATTTCATAGGAGCTTTTTCATCATCCAGATACACCAGCAACCCAGGCAGATGGGACCTCAGTCAAATGTCTCATCTGAAGGATGGTGGTGTCAGGAGTGCAGCAATCCCTAATGCTGTGTCAGTAATGGAAAATTAATCCAATCACCTGGTTTAGGAAAATAACCCACAGCCTCTTCTAGTATAAAAGCCAAGCATGCTGTTTGCGGCACCACTGACAATACATTTACATAGACTTACATACGCATTTTAATTTATGCTAATGAGTCACAGTTTGCCATATTATATGTTTGGTGGCATACTTTTCCAGCCGTGTCATCCCTGATGGGCTTTGTATTAATGAGGACACTACATACAGGTGAGAGTAGAATGAAGTGATATCACTAACTGGGGGTGGGGGCACTGCTGGGCATGTATGCAATTTTATTCTACATTATTTTTCAGGTATTTCTAGTTTGGCCTACTTTTTTAATTCATTTGCATAAAATGATACACATCAGTAAGCAAAGGAAATACTGTTGAGTATTCATAATTTATCATTAAATCATTCTAACATCATTAGGTACTATGGAAGGTATTTCTTTATGGCCTTGTTGTTTCACTAGATTAACTTCTTTAAATAAATACCACTGGATCTGTACAGAGAGGCTTCATACTCAGCAGATAACTAAACAATGAAACCAATATTGTTCTTTTTACTGGTAGCTAATTTTGTCCCTTAGTGTACTTTCACCATTTTAAATTTAAGGCCGATGTAATATTTTGCCTTATATTACTAAGCAGCATCTAGATAAACAAAGCATGTAGGCGAGCAAGGCTTTTGTTTTTCTGTCTATTTCTAACAGGACATTGATCAGTTACAGAGGTTTATGAGAGGGTACAACTTAACTTATTATGATATAGAGACACATATGCTAAGAAATTCCCCTTAAGAGCGAAGCTCTAGAGGTGAATCTTGGCATCTCTGTCAAGAACACATAATAGTATAATGGTAGGATGGTAGGTTAGGAGTGGTAACCTGATCATAATTCTTTGTTGCGTTTGTAGTGCATGGAGCTTTATCTGCTCCAGGTACTACTATTTACAAAAAAAAGTGCTAAGTGTTTTCAAACCTATAAAGCAGTTAGTGAGTGCTGTCAGAAAGTCAGTATGACATATTCCCTTTCATTTACACTTACCATCCATGCTTCTTTGTAGAATGTCCAGATTTTTGCCTCATATGTGTGGTCTTTTCTTCAGAAAGTCCATGTCTTTCAGACAAATTAATGAGGACTGAATTCACAAAATAATAAAATACATTTAAGTTTTAGACTTCGCATGCTTCAGAAAATGCAAGTGAAAGCGCATCCTGTTGTTCTAATAGCTTTTTAAGTTTATAATGGGAAGTCAGGGACATGTTACTGGTGCAGGCAGAAACAAGCCCGAGACACGACCTTAACAACTTAAACAGGGGGTGCTTAACATAGTCAGGTCTTGCACCACTCTACTGCTTAACTGATTTGTCTTTTTTCTAAAATGTGTAATCACTGCACTCCATGTACTACATGATAATTTGTTCCATGTAAATACCAATGATCCAGTCACAGTACTATTTCTAAAGATTCCTCCATCTTCATTAATGTGTAGAACAACTGGTGTAAGGGACTGCTGCTAATCTGTAGCATGATTTCATATATACTTCAGCTTTCTGCTGACTACATATGCCTTTACTAGCTTTCATATATACTTCAGCTTTCTGCTGACTACATATGCCTTTACTACTAGTTTTTAAATGTGTTAGTTCCCATGATGCATAGCAAGCTAGTGTGGCCCTGATGCCTTCACAATTGCTGTCCATTCACTATAAACATCCAGAGTTTGGTGATGCATACTGGTACAGGAGTGTTATCGCACATTTAGATTATTCCACAGTACCTGGCCACTTCTGCCAGGAAGAAGGCCACCCAAAATGCTTTGAATACTGTTGGGCTATGCCAGGTGCATGGCACCACAGATTCCTAGTAACATTTAGACTTCATGGTCATTAGCTATGAAACTGTGTATTTACATATCTCTTTGGTATGCCATATATAGATGATGTGTACCAGAGCAATTTGGTGCAAAGCTATTAGAAATTACTTGAAAGCAGTAAACAGTAGGAAGGTGGACGTGGACAATGAGCACACACAATTTCAGTACGAGAGGTGTTCCTTGACATTGAACAGTAATATTCTGGATATGGGAAGTAGGAGGGAAATCCTCTGGATATGTAACAGGCATTTTCCTAGAGAGAAGAGTTTGGTGTCTGAGGTCAATGAGTATGGATTACACATAACAGGCGGTGGGAGGATATATCATAGACAAGAGCACTGCTGTACATTATTTGGGGGGAAGGGATGTACTGATTTGTCTGCTGATTGGCAGAACCAGTCAGAATGCTTAGCTAAAGCAACAACTATGATATCCCACTGCCAGTGCTAGATTTTCCAGTAAGATAAATGTTTGAGCTAGAAAAAACAGATAAATGTATGAGCATGGCAACAGCTCTGAATCTTTAGGTATTACCATCATTAAGAATATGAATTTTCTTAGATTAGCCCAGTTAAAATATTTTAATGTTATTTTTTTAATAAACATACTTAGTTTTATAGAAGTATTTTCTAAATTTGGGCTTTATTTTAATTGGAATCCTAGTTTTCTGCAGCTGATCTTACTTGCATGTGATTTCAATGCCCATCACGCAAATATAAGTTTAATATTTTCTGAGAATGGTACTACCATATTGACGGTCTACTACCACTCTTCAAGTTACATTTTGTCATTGATCTTTATGTTGTGCCCCAATAGGATGGATCACTCTGTGTAGCAGACTGGCTGATATTGGACTTTGCACAGATAGTATGTGATGGTTAGAATATGTGGTTGCAGGGGACAGGCAAAATAAAACAATGGAGCAGCATGCATAACTTTCATAAAACAATTCTTTGAATATCACCACTGGAATGCATGGCACATTTTACAGAACACTTCTGAATATTTCACAATCTTGTGTGATTTAACCACTGAAATTGCATTAATTTGCTGAACCATTGTGCTGTGTTCCATACTGTGACCTGACAGGGTGAATCAGTGACAAACATAATTCTAGTCAGTCATGAAGATGTCTGCATAACAAGCTAAGGATGAGCTTGCAGCATTCAGCAGGCACGGATGTGAGCCTTGTAACATCTATCTACACATGGCTGAAAATGTGCAAATTATTTAATTATGTAGTGTTTATATTTTGCTCTTGGACATCACGTTTAGGACTTAATGTGGGTTGCCTAACACAAATATGAACAGCACAATTTTGGTGGAACAAGTAAAAACCAAAATCATTGGAAAGCTACCATAAGTTTGAAAATCATCTTGTGTACATACCTACTTTTCAAAAATGCATGTTAGACCCTGTGATGCCCCACCACTGTCTCAGTAATCAAGGAGCCTCAATCCTCACCACTAGCACCAGTGGTAACATATACTGGGAGAATGACAAGTACACACACAGTATTTCCAGATGCAGCTCTCTGCATCAAGTGCAATTTCCCTTAAGAGCACACAGAGACCACAGTCAGTCTGGGGCTGATTTCTCCCTCTTTCTCCAGATCCCCAATAAGACTCCCCACTGGCACAGCTATAGCGATGATATCCTAGCTGAGGAGCCAAGCCAAGAACTCCAGCACCCTCTCTGTTCAACCAGTGCTTTGTGTCCTTGCCCAAGTAGCTGACACGCACACTCTTTGAGATTTGATTTACACAGACACACACACACACACACACACACACACACACACACACACACACACATGGGAAAGGCTGGCAGAGGTTTACTAGCTGTGTCCTCTTCTGCCCAGACTATAAGGTAGTTATCACTTCCACCAGCCACGTCCTTATCAGCTACTGTAAGACCCTTACTAAAGGGTGTCCAATCTTACTGCGTAATGTTACTATCAATACAAATAGTAGTTTGACCAAGAGCAAGGCTATTAGGAGTGGCCCATAGTGTTACCAAATAAATATGCAAGTACTCTCAGAACTTAAATATATCTCACAAATATCAGTCACAATGAAATGTTTAAATATATTTAATAATAAACAATAAAAGAACAAGAACATACTCAGTAAATAATCACAGTTACATCAGAGTTCAAAATCATGGGAAATATGTAAAACAACATTGCAGGACAATCTCAAATAAATACAGAAAACATCTAAACTATACTTCACTATATTCCTGATTGAATCTAAGAGAATTACTATACCCTAGTTAACTTACTTATAGAGCAACAAGGCAGATATGGAGATTGGATGTTCTGTTCAGGTCAAAGACAAGTACAGAATACTCTGTCTCTCTCGCAGAGATTTTCCAAATTAATATCTCAAATATTACTGCTGGGATGCTTGCAGAATGACATTGTTTCTTGTCATCTGACTCTATCCCAGGTAAAACCTCCATTGATGCAGCCTGTAGCATTTAACATCTACGTGTGAAACTATATAGACCTTTGGTAAATGGTGGAAGTTATAAAATAATAAAACACTTCCACATCTCAAGCCTAGTAATTATCTCTCTTTCAAGACAACACAGAGAGCTCCCTAGAATAGACATACTGTTTCTTGCTGTCATAAAGTAATTTAATTTCAGCTATTTTTCTGAAGTTAATGTCTTGTGTTGCAGTTTCCCCTGCTAAAATATATACATTTAACCAGTTACAATAGTGTATATACATTTCTGCTCAGTACTTTACAACATATCTCTTCAGCACACATCTGTACAATATGCATACAGTTCTAATACATCTGTAACCCAACCATCTTACATGAAGCATGTTGACATTCACAAATGACGCACAACCATTTACAAAATTCCAGACAGCTGTGCTGGCAATATCTCCTATTATTAAACTTCTAAATAAATCATATTAATATTCACAAATGACATATAATTATTTACAAAATTCCAGCTAGCTGGACTGGCAGTATCTACTCTCGTGACAGACCCAACCCTAACCCTAAATCTAGCCATAGCCTTGACCTCAGCCTTGACTCTAATCCTGACCCTTAAAGTAACATTAATTCTAACTCATAAAACTAATGGTAACTGTAATTCTAACACTAACCTTAGCTTTAATGGTACATAAACTCCAAAAGGCCCCAACTCCTACAAGACTTACAGCATGACTTTTAACAGTGTGACATTTCACACCATGTAAGATTTGCAGAAATTGTCAAATTAACTGGTGGAAAATGAAATTTGACTAAATAGATTTAAAAATCTGTTTTAGAACTAATGTAATTTGAAGCAAAGGTATACTGCCCCTACATTGCTTTATATGGCTAGCAAAAGAATAAAAACATTGCTAATAATACATCCATGCATACCTACATATGCAAAAGTTGATACTCCTTTTTATTTTTTATATTAACTGACATTCTTGTGAGCCATGTTTGTGGCTTACTGAAGTAAGTACAGCACTGTGGTTTCCCAATATGTTTTTGGATGTTGATAAAATGTGACCCAGCAAACATCATCTGTTCAGATAACAACTCATCAATTTTACAGTAATCTGTCAGTGTTTCCCATTGTTTTAATGGGACAGTGAGCGCACCATTACTCGTGTTAAGGTAGTATGTATAAGATAGGGGAGGATATGTGGGCAAATTCCTCAACATGAGGGTGTAAGAGACTGTGGCCCCATGCAATTAAAAAAAGACATTGAATTTGTGTTTTACTTTGAGTTGACTAATGAACAAGTTGTGTTTAACTAAATGGATTATCAAGGAGATTGGGACTGGGGCTTTGTAGTGGATCCTAGACTAAGCAAGCATTTTGTTGGCTTATGCAGATTGCTCATCATGTTAAAGGGCACTGACCTGACTAGGATGTGCTGCTACTTTATAGTAGTGTGTGCAAAGTAAAGTCATACAGCTGGCTACTTTTTGTTGTAGTCACTACCTACAATCACCAGTAAATGTATTCTAGGAAATATAAAATGTAATTATTGTGTGTGATACTAAACTTTCATCTACTTAACTTTATAAAATATTTAGTCTAACAATGAGAGCTATACTGCAGGTTACAGAGGAACCCACAAGTCACCTAAGTACTTAAAAAGAAAATTCCAGTAATCAGTCATATAGCTGGAACAAGATTGTTCTTTTGGGAATATAAAAAATGTTGCAACAATCTAATGTTTTTTCTCTCAGTTCTGCCAAGACTGAGCATATATAGTTTTGTGCATAGGTGTAATTTGTTTAGATTTGTTCATATGCTGGTGTATTTTAAATCTATGTCTCATATAACTATTAAGCTATAATATTAGAATGTGAATATTCATCTCAGTCATGTTTGTCTTAACAGGTACCTTATAACATTGGAGGATGGCTTGAAAAAAACAAAGACCCACTTAATGAGACAGTTGTTGGCCTTTTCCAGAAATCATCAAACAAGTTACTGGCCTGCATTTTCGAAAACTATCTTTTTGCTGACTGTAAGTGTAATGATAAGGAAATTAGGCACTGTCAATATTTTGTTATTTTCAGGGCAGCAATGAAAAAGAGGCATTTATAGTAGTGGGTAAACATATTTTAATAAGTACAATTAACAACAGTTTTTTTTACATAATATATGATTGCACTGTAACTTTAGTCAGTTTTGAAATGCACTACATCTAGATTAGCCAGTTTGTGTAAGTAGAAGGTACCTTCTACATATTAGTAACTATATTTGTTAACTAAAACAGCACATCTATGTCACAAATGAGCAAGATCTGCATGCTTTTTCTAGGCAGCAAGTATCATCATCTGATATACAATGCCAAAAATATCCACGGATAAACCTTTATTAGCCTGAAGTGCAGGATATAATAAGTGACCTAGGTAATGATAATTCAGGAAAACCTTATTTCAAGTACTACCATTATGTTTCTTAATGGGATTCTGTGGAATTTAAGTATGCGGTTTCCCTTCACATATTGCCAATCCATATTCCTCTGACTAATTAGTTATATGACTTTTTTTAATACAAAACTCTGCAATTTAAATAAAACCCCAGAGTATTGCTCTTATAAAATATTTTTGTAACTCCATACAAAACCCATATGTTACATATTTTTGTATACATTCTTTTCATGGCAATGATAAATTTAACTTTGGTTAGGCAAAGTTCAACAGTGAACTTGAAAGAACATATTTTGGGAGAGAAGCACAAAAGTGGTGAATGAATGGGGATTTCACTTTATATTGATTCAAGCAACAGCTCATGCTAACTGCAAGAAGCACCGAAGATGGACGTAAATGAACCATAGCTCTCAACTGTCCATATTTTCACAGAATATCCAGATTTTTGCTTCATATTTTTGATCTGCTCTTCATAAAACTTGTGCTTCCCTGGCACATCAGTGAAGATTGAATTCACTAAATAATGATAGCCATTTAAGTTTCAGACTTAATAAAATTCAGGAAAATGCATGTTAACACAAAATTCTAGCAGCTTTTTAAGTTTATGTGAGCAATATTTAAAATTTGTCCCTATTTTTGAGCCTTTGTCCCCCATTATTTTTGGCGTTCTCCAGATTTATTTTGTGAACAGGTTGAGCGGTATTACATGAACATTAGAATATATGACAGAGCTGAATTTAAAAAAATTACAGAGATGACATAGGTTCATAGATTAGTAAACTATCTGCCCTTACAAGCCGTTTTTTTTTAAGCTTAGCCAGTTATCCCTTGGGAGACTCAAACCCTGCACCTTGTGTTTGTACGGCAAGCACCTTAACCATTAGGCCACCCATAGTCAGGGATAAGTCAAGACTTCTGTAATTGCACAACAACTTGTTCACTAGCTTCTAGAAAGTAGCCCAAAATGCTTCGCCCATCTTTACCATAGAGAGTGCATAATTCTGAACAACATACCTTTCCATTGCCGAAAGAAATTCCTGAAGTAACAGGCTTGAGCTGAGAACTGATTTAGCCAATCAGGCATGCAGAAAAAAATAATAATGACAAAACCTATAACCGTGGTAACTATACCAAGGCTTTTTAATTTAAATTCAAGCACATATTATTATACAAATAAGTAAATTATATTTAAAGTGTTTGTCATGAAATATGAGGCATGCACCTGGCTGTTCCCTTCTATCTATTGTTGCTTCACTACTACCTGCCTCCCATGCTCCTCTGAGCCCAATGTAGTCACCCCCTACATACTTTCTTTCTTCCAGCTCATACACATTTAGTGCTTTTATCCTTCCCTCCTGGGCTAAATGCAGAAGTCTTCTTATAATTTTTTTCTTTGTATGATTTTGCCCCATTTATTTTAGCTTTCCTTTGTTGACTGGGTCAAGTAGCTAGTAGCCTATTTTCAGGGGGAGGCCTGAGGTGGTATTTATACTACTAGGGGAACTTTGGCTAGGGTATAGGGTAACTTCACCTACTCATTAGGAGAGTGCTTGTTCCATTCCTAATGTAGTGGTGGCTGGAAAAACATCACGCAAGGAGATCCAAGATGGTAGATAGCACAGAGGTGAATGCTGGTACAGTCTTTGAAGCTCTACAAGATTTTATTTCAACAGAATTTGATTGTTTCATCAGATGCAAATATTGAAAGCAGAGATGGATGTGTTATTACAACCCTCTAGTCAGGAGGGTTGGGGGATGATATTTTGGGTGAATTGTTGCAGAATTAGCCAGAGAGTGGAAAATATATTTCATAGGGTGAAATTATGGACTCCATTCAGAGATCAGAAGTTATTTTGAAACAAGATTGTCAACCAAGGAAATCATGTGCTGAGACTGTTAAAGAAACTGCAGGGGAAAGTGATGATAGGTGAGTGAAGGAAATGAAATGTTAACAATCAAAGGAAATTTATGGTGAGAATTCAGAACAAAGAAGAAATGGACAGGTATGATGTTTTGGATAATTTAATGGTCCCATTGGAAGTGAAGGCTCAGGAGGTAAGAGCTTTTATTCTTATTCATCAAAAGACATTTTGTGACATTATTGTTGAGACTTTTTCTGTTCTGTAAAGATTTTAGGGGAGTATAAGAACAAAATGTATTGTAATCCATGGAATTCTTATATGGTTAAACCATTTCTCAGATAAAAAAAGAAAATACATGTAACTTTAAACTGACATTTAAGCAAAATTTGTAAAGAAGTTATAGACATTAGCAAAGTCTATGATAACAGAGGAGTATGGACTGGGGGGTGGGACTGTTGTATACTACTGAAAATAGATAAAGAAAAAAAATCATATCCCTAGTATGACAAATGCAGAGAGTAACCAAGATTTTGTATGATATTGGGGACAACAGAAAATATGTTTTTTCTTGTGGAAAAGATAATCATTTTATAAGTAACTGTGATAAAAGGGAATGCTATATTTGTGGAAAAAAAGGTCATGATGCAAAAAGTATGAACTGAAATGCTATAAATCTAACAAAATTGGGCTTTTATGGATGGATTGTAATCTAGAGAAAAAGGATGAAGAAGAAGGAAACAAGAGTGAGGACAGTATATGAAGAGAAGAATCAGTCTGGATAAAAGAAAAAGAGGAAGCAGGGAAGAAAGATCAGGGTAAAAATAAAGATGAGGAAAAGAGATAAATGAAACAGAAGATAATATAGAAGAAGGTTTAAAATAAGTGATGATGAAAATATAAATTGGAAAATAGTGAAAGGTAAAACGAATTCTAATGGCAGAAGAGTAAGAGACAGAAACAAAAGGTTTAAAGGGATATGTATCTTCTTCTTCTTTCGGCTGCTCCCGTTAGGGGTCGCCACAGCAGATCAGCTGTTTCCATTTCTTCCTGTCCTCTGCATCTTGCTCTGTCACACCAACCACCTGCATGTCCTCTCTCACCACATCCATAAACCTTATCTTAGGCCTTCCTCTTTTCCTGTTACCTGGCAGCTTCATCCTTAGCATCTTTTTCCCAATATACTCTGCATCCCTCCTCAGCACATGACCAAACCAACGTAATCTTCCCTCTCTGGCTTTGTCTCCAATCCTTCCAACCTGGGCTGACCCTCTAATATACTTATTCCTAATCCTGTCCATCCTCGTCACAGCCAGTGTAAATCTTAACATCTTCAATACTGCCATGCCAAGCTCTGACTCCTGCCTTTTTCCCACTGTCTCCAACCCATATAACATAGCTGGTCTCACTACTTGTAGATCTTCCCTTTCACTCTTACTGATACTCGTCTGTCACAAATCACTCCTGACACTCTCCTCCACCCACTCCATCCTGCCTGTACTCTTTTCTTCACCTCTTTTCCACACTCATCATTACTCTGAACTGTTGATCCCAAGTACTTAAAGTCATCCACCTTCGCCACCTCTACTCCCTGCATCCTCACCATTCCTCTATCCTCCCTCTCATTCACACACATATATTCTGTCATAGTCCTGCTGACATTCCTCTTCTCTCTAGAGCATATCTCCATCTCTCCAGGGTCTCCTCCACCTGTTCCCTACTCTCACTACAGATCACAATGTCATCTGCAAACATCATAGTTCACGGGGACTCCTGTCTGATCTCGTCTGTCAACCTGTCCATCACCATTGCAAATAAAAAAGGGTTAAAGGAATAAGTATAAAGGAGAAAAAGAAAGGAAATGGACAATGCAAATGAAATAAATACTTCAAATTTTCACAGTTTCTCATAAGCTGCAACATAGACATGATGACAAATTTAGAGTGCCTTCAGTAAATGTAAATAGTATCAAAAATATAAGTAGAACAATAGGTACGCTAAATTGGTGTAGTAAGTGTGATGTGGATGTAATAATATTGGAAGATGAGAGATTTTTGACACAAGAAATGAAATTACAAACAAAGAAACTTGAGGGAGGAGATACAATATGGAAACTAGGAAAGGAACTATGTTCAGTTATAGTTGTATTTTGTAGAAAGTCAGTGAAAATACTGAACTTAACATTGACAATGATATATAGAATTATAGCATTGTATGTCTATGTTACATGTAAAGAAAGGGAATGTTTATTTAATAAAAGTTTGGATTATGTAATAATTAATATAATATTAATAGGAGATTTTAATTGTAATTTGGGAGGAAAAAAGTAGAAGAGAGGAAGATGTTAAGAAGATGCTAAGAACATTTTTGAAATTACAAAATGTGGGAATTTAAAGATTTGGAATAACAGGTTGTTGACATATTCAAGGTACATATAAGATGGAAATAGATTATTTTATTATATCACAAGATATAAATATAACTAAGGGAGAGATACTTGTAACATTCTTTTTGGATGACTCAGCCATATGGATAGAAATGCAAGAAAGTAAGAAGTATATCAGATTGAGAAAAGGAATAAAAAGAATAAATGAGAAATTATAGGATTAAAATGGAAAAAAATAAGTATGTGTTTAAGGAAGGATCACATTTCTCCTGGAGTGTGTTATAAAAAACTGGTCTGCGTAGTGGCTAGTTTTGGAAAGGAAATATAAAAATGTTTTTTAGAATAGCAGTCAGATGTAAGAAAAGCAGGAAAAATAAATTATACAGCAAATGTCTATGGATGCATTAAAGCATTTGGAAAGGAATGATAGAGATAACATTATGTAATCAAAGGAATGTTTTGAAAAGAAGCAAGAGAAAATTAAAGAATTGCTATTGAAGCAAAGATATTATTTACAACTTAAAAAGATGTATCAACTTATTGAGGATACTAGTATAATGAGTGAAATGAAAGATGACAGAGGCGATATAAGAAGATCTCAGGGACAAATTATGAATAATATAATAAATTATGTAAAAATGTTTCAAGGTAGAAATAAAGTTAAAAAAGAATAACGTTAAAAATTAACAGAACAAGAAAATAAAGAATTGGAAAATACAATTTCCTTATATGAATTAGAAGAT
Organism: Protopterus annectens; assembly: GCF_019279795.1. NCBI lineage: Eukaryota > Metazoa > Chordata > Ceratodontiformes > Protopteridae > Protopterus > Protopterus annectens. The sequence goes on from NC_056735.1 coordinate 1,279,716,165, forward strand.
GTACTTAGGCAAGTTAATTTACAGACAGTTTCAGGATCAGACGGAACAGGATATCAAAGAATTTTACAGATTAGCAGAAAAAATACTTCTTAAAGATTATGAATACATAGTTAAATTAAGGTTTTATATATAAAGATTTATGCAGTTGTATACTTAAAGTTGCATGGAAAAAGGAAGATAAAAGTAAAACTGAAAATGGGAGAGCTATAGTATTGAACAATATCAGGTTTTTATTAAAATAATTCAGAAGAGAATGGAAAGTAAAATGAAAAGTATAATGGAACAGCATATATAGTTTCATGGGAAAAGGTGCCAGGAATTATTATTCAGGAAAGGAAAATTGTGGATGATATTATAAACAGGACTGATGAAACCAAGATCATGGTAGGAGATTTAAATAAAGCTTTTGGTACAGTACAACTTTTGTAGACGAATGTGGAAGAATATAATATTAGTTAGAAAATTAAGCATGCATGTTGTTCTACATATAATAAAATAAAGAAAGAATTTTAGTGACTGGGTGGCTAAGTAAAGAGATAGATATAAAGAATGGTATACATTAGGGGTGTCCTCTGAGTAGTATATTATTTGCATTAGTTATGAAAGTATTAGTCAGAGATGTAAATTTTCATGTGTGAGGTGCTACTTATATTACTATGAAGGGATAAAAATTCAAGTCATCTTTACTTAGGCAGATGATATTATACTGATTACAAGAAACAAAGTCTGGATGAAAGAAGTTATGTCTTATCAACATCAATATTTAAATATAATAGGCATGACTTTAAATAAAGAAAAACTAAAGGACTGGGTGATACAGTAAAGACAAGAAGATCTTTTTGAGAGAAATCTCTATTTAGGAATAAAATCTGGGGTAAAAATATAAATGTGGAACAATGGAATAGGATACTAGATGAAGTAATGGAGCATTATTATTTTTGGGAAACATGCAAATATCATTTAATAAAAAAGTGTTTTGATTAATTCAGTTATACTAGGGAAGTCTGCATATTTAGCTTGTGTCTGTATGTTTCCAATAATCTAGGAAAAAGCAATACTACAAATATTTTTCTTTTTAAGATTCTTTTCAAGATTGAATCCAGGGAAGAGAGAAGTCTTATGTATGGACAAGGAAGATGGAGGCAAAGGATTGATTAACACATTTGTTGGGAATATGTTTAAAAATTCAAAGGAAGAAAAGCATGTTTAAATGAAGTAATGAGATGTTATCAAGAAAAAATTACTTTATGGAAAATAAAAAATGAAATAGAAAATGAGAGGAAAGGGTGGTATGAAAATATCATGATGCAATATTATTATATTAACACTTGGGCTAAGGTAGTAACTGAAAAAGTTAAAGCTATAAAATATGAAAAGCATGGTGCAATAAGCAAGTAGAATGTCAAGATTTTTATGGAGTTTAGTGATTAATAAATTACCAGTAAAGGGAAATATGCCTCAGTGAAAGAGTTTGTATATATTGTGGTAAAGAAGAAACTACTGAGCATGTTTCCTTACAATGTGTAAGGGTTGCAAAATTATGGGAAAACTGTGTAAATAAAGTTTCTTTGAAAATATAAAGGAGCTAAATAAAACAAATATGGATATGATTATTTGTAGATATTGTAGCCATAAAAATAAGGGATATATTAGTAAAATAGGTAAAAGATTATTTTATGTTCTGTGGACCATTTGGAATGAAAGGCTAAATGAAATCATGTTTAAAGGTAATTGAAGACTAGCAGTAATTTTAAGAAAAAAATAGATGGTGGTTGCGGTAAAAGGAGTGGGGATCAAATAAGATAATGAAGTTTTGACATAATAATGAAAACTAGGATATCTATGGCTATATGACAATTGAAAGGGTATTTGTACACTGTATAAATTTGTAAATATGTAAACCTCTAAGTTTGTAAATAGTACTCTACATAATGTTTGTCAAATAAAGAACCCCTTACTCTTTTTGATAGGTGCTGTGGGATCTTTTACATCAAACTAATCTGTCACCAACTCAAGCAGATGAGGTCTCAGTTTAACATAAGATGGCACACTCAGGAGTGCAGCAGCTTCCTTATGAGTAAGCAATTGGTCTGCCTGGTGTAGGAATAGAACCCACAACTTTTTGAACCAAAGATGAGTGTGCTACTTCTTGTGCCACTGACACTGCTATCCTGTGATTGCTGACTCACCACCAAACCTTCCTTGACCAGACATCATACTATCTGAGAGGGGGAGGCAGCATATAGGCTGTCATGAGTGTGCTTTCTATTCTCACTGGCATCCTGACAATGAGATAATTTTTCTTTTTCTGCATAACCCTACCCCTGATGGTGACATAATCACTTGTATCCCATCAGGGTCAGCCTATGCTTCTCTGTCCACACGTATGCTCTCCCAGTGCTCTGCCTAGGGCTGCAGCAACTGGTTTTAGTGGCTAAGGCCATCACTTATTTATTAGATAATCTCGCATTTCATGAGATGCTCTGTCATTGGAGCAGTGGTGCAAGCCTAATGAGAACAGGCATCCTTCCCCTATAAGAAGGACATGTCCATTGTCCATCCTTCTTGCTCATACTGCTAAGCATCCAAACTGCTCAATGATCTTGGGATTATTGGGCTGTAGTAAGGCTTTATCTTCAAATGCTACTAGTGTACTGATGTCTGATGATTTTTGGCATCATCCAGGTATGGTTTCTAGAACTACATGCAGTACTCCATACTGTTTTGGGTCTATATCAGCTTATTGAAAGCTGATAAGAGTGAAGGCTCTTTGATTGACCCCAAAACATCGATCAACCAAAATAGTGAAGACACGGAACAGCTATTTTTTTTTCCCAGGGAAAAAAAAAATCACTGTTCCACACAAAAAAAAACAAAAACAAATGAAAACACTACATAAAGTGGGGGGCTTCACCCACCCCACCCCTAGATGTGGGGGGCTGTGCCCCCCCACACCCCCCTACTTAAATATACCAATTCTGAGATCACACCAAAGAGGAGGAAATGGCAAACTCCTGAAAACGGCCTAGCAATTTTTTCCCTGGGAAAAAAAAAATCGCTGTTCTGTGTCATTGCTAGTTAGGTTGTTCGACGTTTAGGGTTTGATCAAAGAATGTTCGCTCTTATCAGCTTTCAGTACGCTGATATTGACCCTATTGGTGTATATAGCAGAGCAGCAATCTCAGGTTCTTTAGAATCAGTGCTTCAAGCTACGTAGCTGATTGCCAAAAACACAGTAATTCTAGCATACTTAGGTTCATAGGTGCTTACTAGGCTGTTAATCTGTGAGGATCTTTAGAAGGTTAGTCTTGCATTCCCACAGTAATTATTAGCCCTTGTATCTTGCATACAAATAGCTCAGAAGTCAGCAGAACATCTTGTGCAGGTAAATGACTGGACTGGAATAGAAGTGCTGCACACAGTTCAGCTGTTTGTATATGTATAAATACGGAATCATGATGAGCCTGTAATGTAAGGGTTCAAAGACAATTCAAGGACTAGAGGATGATGAGTAGTTTGAGTGGAGCTCTGGGACTAAATCCTAATCAATTCACATACGTAAAAACAAGTTTGGACTGAAATACTGCTTGTCAGTATTTATTTATGGTGTTTAAAACCAAAGCTACACTGAATGTACATATATTCACAGTCTGAAAATTATTATGCAAAGTCTTAATAGAGAGAGAGAGAGAGAGAGAGAGACACACACACACACACACACACACACACACACACACACACACACACACACACACACACACACACACACACACAGACAGTTAGGCTGAGATTTAAGAACTCTCAAAGCTGAAGATGCATTTAGGTATTCGAATAAACAAGATTGGGTGTGAGTAGATAACTTTAGTTAAAGAATTAAAAATGTCTGTCTGAGCTGGGACTCTTGGTATTTTTCACAAAATTATGCTAAGGTATTTTGTTGGTGTAGGAAGAATAAATTTTTTTCAGAAAATGCAAAGAGTTAAATCCCAGCACCATTTAGCCAAAGTGCTTGACTGTTGCCTTTAAGCTTCCATATTTTAATGTTTGTGGAATAAAATAACTGAACTTTCTGGCTTCTGAAAACTCACAGATTATGTTTCAAATTTATTTAAATACACTTATCATTACTCACCTGACAATTTTAAAAATTACTTTTGTTATTGTATAGGCAGCTTTGTTCAGTGATCAAGAAAAAATATGTGAAATGTTTTATATGAGAAAATCCATTTTAAAAGAAAGATGTTATTTGAGTATACATTTCAGGTAATGCTTTGTGGTGTATTTTCAGTACTCATAATCCAAAAGTAGTGTGAAAATGTACATATATAGAAAGGCTAGGTCATTTCATATAGCTATGCATTTTATCGCATTCTTCTTTGATGTGTAATTTTACAATACAATATTTATTGTATTTCAGCCCAATCAAGTGATAAGAAGCGTAAGAAAGGGGCTTCTTTCCAGACAGTGTCTTCAATGCACAAGGTAAGCTTTTATAACTTATTTAACAGGTTGTTACTAGGTTAACAATTACCAGAGCCTTTATAAGCCTAGCAGCTCACATCAACCCATTTTTGTTCAAAAGTACCTGTACCTTGGGCATCTATTCAGAGGGGTGTGTTAGTAAGGAGATAGCTAAGGGTTTTGTGGTATGTGTGTGTGTGTGTGTTTGTGTGTGTGTGTGTGTGTGTGTGTGTGTGTGTGTGTGTGTGTGTGTGTGTGTGTGTGTGTGTGTGTGCGTATGTGTGTGCATGTTCGTCTTACTGATGGCCTCTGTTCATCAGAGAGATAGGGGCTAGACTGGGTGTGAATTTGTGAGTTCTCATCCAGTGGTTAAGGTTTTGTTTGACTAGGGTCAGGGATGAACTCTACATGGATAGGGAGCCTATTCCATATTGTAGAGATCATCTGAGACACATATCTGTCTCTCCAACATATTCTGTTGGGTCTATATCAGCATATCGAATACTGAAAATGCCGAATTCAAATTCATCGAACTGAAATGTTCGAAAACTCAAAAGCGCGAACTGATGGAACATCTATTTCTTTCCCAGGGAAAGTAATCGGTGTTCCGTGCAAATAAAAAAAATTTAAATACTTTAAACACTAACAGAAGTGGGGGGAGAAGCCCCCCACACCCCCCTACTTAAATATACCAACTCCGAGACCACACCACAGTGGAGGAAATAGCAAACTCTGATGACGGCCCACTGATTTCTTTCCTTGGGAAAGAAATCGATGTTCCGTCAGTTCGCTCTTCTGAGATTTCGAACATTTCAGTTCAATGAAATTAAATTCGGCATTATCAACATTCGAAATGCTGATAGGAACCCAATCTGTTTATGTTGCAAGCAAAGTTCAAATCCTTAGATCTATTGTTTCTGGTGGTGTTTGTTTTGTACTTGTGCAGAAGATCCATCAGGGCTGGATCTGAGGATGCCTTATAAGCCATGTATAGATCACCTCTCAGTAACCTATAGGAGACTGAGTACAGAGATTGGGCCATAAGGTGATCTGTGATGGACAGGGTATTCATGTCCTGGATTTTCCTGGTGTGGAACCTTTGTGGACATTCCAATTTCTGCAAGTTGCTGGTTAGGTACATGCCATAGGGGGCACTGTACTCAAAGATGGGTCTGATAAGGACTGAGTAGAATGGTGCTATAACTTTCTTGGACCTGGATGCCATACCCTTACTTAAAAATTTCTTGCACCTGAATGACATACTCTTACTTAAAAATTAGGTGTCACAGAACAATTTTCTTACTGTCTTTGCAGTGTCAGTTGAAGGCCAAATTATGGACTACATATGTTCCCAGATCCCTAACTAACAGGTCAGCTCTTAGGGGTGTTTTATCATTGTCATAATTTTCTTGGGTGGCGGATTTCCCAAATAGCATAATAATGCATTTCTTTGCTTTGAGTTTTAATTCCTAGATTTAGCACAAGCCATGTGTCTGTGTTAGACCTTCTTACAGGATGTCAGTGTTGTGGGAGGAATCTCTAGACAGCTCACAATTTCGAGCCGTCTGTGAACTTGTTGAGTCTATGGCCTTTGACATTGGCCTTGATTTCTGAAAAGTAGATACCAAACAGAAATGGGCCTAGTATGGAACTCTGAGGTACTCTGCTGGTGACTTGTCTTTTGGTGGAGGTGGTCTCACCAGTCTTGACTTCTTGGGTCCTTTCTGTGAGCCAGCAGGCAAGCCAGCAAATTAAGTTGGGATTTATACTTAATTTGGAGAGTTTGTTAAAAATTACTGAGTGGGATATTGTATTTAATACTTTGGCCAGGTCAGGGTAGGTGATATGCACTGTTTTACCCTCATCCTTTGCATTGGTAACCCTCTTGCTGACATCAACCAGGCTAAGTAGGCAAGACCTTCCCTTAACAAAGCCTAACTAGATTGGGTCCAGTGTCTGTTGGTTGTCAATGTCTCAGTTGATCATTTCCATAATTCATTCCACAAATTTACACATTAGACTTATCAAACTGATGGGTCTGTAGTTCCTGGGGTTGGTTGATGGTCTGCCCATATGAAGAGAGATGACTGTCGGGGTCCTGCATTCACTTGGTTCATAACCTGTTCTGAGGCTATAGTTGAAGAATGCCTCAAGTAGTCCTGCTAGGTCATGTTTTAGATTATGTAGGAGGTAACTGGGGATATTGTTGGGACCAGTTGATGCAGTGTTTTTGGCCATAGCAGTCATTGCCAGGACCTGCTCCCTACTTATAGGTTCATAGGTTCATAGGTTTATACTAGGCTATCTGCCCTAAGGCATTTATAAGCCTAGCCCAAATTTTTGTGGCTTACGCCAACCCTTATATGAAAAAATACTGTGCCCATTAGTTTGTTGTGCCTCTGTCCAGCAGTGACACAGAGATGATTCCTGGGATAAACCTACGATCTCCCATCCACAGGTCAAGATTTCTCTTGAACAGAGCCAGCGAGATGCACTGCCTCACATGGACCGGGATTTTATTCCACAGCATAGGGAGTCTCTGAGTGATAAATCTATCCCTCCAGCTTGTCCTATTTATATCAGTGCTAAGGTTTAAGTCGCTTGCTCTAGTGGTTTTAGTGGATTTGGATTTTTTGAGGTGGAGCATGTCCATTAATTCCGGGTTGGACATGGCCTTGTATGTCAGGCACATGTCACCTCTGAGCAGACGGTATGCAACTGAATAGAGCTGGAGTTTCTTCAATCTGGCAGCATATGACAGATTTTGGAGTCCCTTTATCCTTTTGGTGAGGAACCTTTGGGGTCTCTCCAATTGCTGCAGATGTCGGGTGCGATACATCCCGAATGGGGCATTGTACTCGATCATTGGTCTGATAAGTGAAGAGTACAGGGGAACAATGACCTCACTAGATCTGGATGTGAATCCCTTCATGATCAGGTGGTCAATGTAGAAGGTCTTTCTAACCACTTTAGCAACGTGAGTGTCAAAAGAAAGGCCACTGTCAACCTGGGTCCCCAGGTCCCTGATAACCTCTTCTGTGCTTAGTGGATTGCCACCTATATGGTAGCTTGGGGTTACCTTGTTTTTCCCGAAGGGTATGACTATACATTTTTTGGCATTTAACTTCAGGCCATAGCTCTGGCACCAGCTATCTGTTTCCGTGAGTCCCTTCTGAAGGATATCCGTGTCCGATGCACTTTCCACTATGGCACCCAGTTTGCAGTCGTCTGCAAACTTTGTCAGCCAAAGTCCTTCCATGTTGGCCTGTACTTCTGAGAAGTAGATGCCGAACAATAGGGGGCCAAGGACCGAGCCCTGTGGGACACCGCTTGTGACCGGCTTGGAGTCTGACATAGCGCCAGCAACTCTAACCCTGTGGGTTCTGTCCTTAAGCCAATTTGCAACCCATCTTGTGACATATGGGTTTACATTTAAGCTGGTAAGTTTTTCTACAATACCCGAGTGGGGTATTGTGTCGAAGGCCTTTGCAAGGTCAAGGTAGGCTGTATGGACTGCCTTTCCCTCATCAATGGCCTTGGTGACTGTTTCGAAGAAGTTGACCAAGTTCAAAAGGCATGATCTGCCCTTGACGAAGCCAAACTGGGTCGGGTCCAATGTCTGCAAGTCCCCTATATCTTTGTTTATGAGCTCCATTATGATCCTCTCCATAGCTTTGCAGACTAGACTTGTTAAGCTTATGGGGCAGTAATTACCAGGGTCCGTAGAGGCACCGCCTTTGTGGAGTGGGACCACAGTTGCCGTATGCCACTCCTTGGGCACGTATCCTGTGGTAAGGCTGAGATTAAACAGCTGCCTTATGTGCGGGTTTAATTACTCATTTAGCTCGTGTAGCACACAGCCGGGGACACCATCCAGTCCCATTGATGCTGTGTTTTTAACTTTAGAGAGAGCAGCTTTCACCTGCGCAATTGAGATGTCTGGGAGGCTACACTCTGCTGGGATAGTTATCTCTCCTTTAGGGGAGGGGGGTGAAGTTTGCACTGAACCTGTCTGCCAGTATGTTGGCAATGTCTGTGGGTTCAGTGATTTTTGTATCATTTTGGACTAATTGTGAGCATATCTGGGAGTTTCCACCCAGGTTCCTAACATAGCTGAAAAAGGCCTTATGATTGTCCTTTGAATCCATGGCAATTTTTCTCTCAAAATTGGCCTTAGTTGATTTTATGAGTGCTCGTATTTTTTACTAATAATGATCAGGGTGACTTCCTTTTATGGATTTTGTTCTATCATGTAATAGCTTTCTCCTCTTATTGTAAAGTTTGTTAATGGCTGGGGTCCACCAGACTGGACGTTTGCCCTTGGTGGAAAGAGTCTTGGTTTTATTTGGGATTGCCTGATCCATGCAGTCCTGGAGGTGTTCATAGAAGGCATTTGTAAGGGCTTCCGCAGCTTGGGTTGTGGTTTCCACTGGCTCAGGGGCCTTGAAGGATACCACACCAGTCTTGAGTAGTGTGAAGTTTGCTTTAGAGAAGTTCTTCACTGTGGTCTTTTTTGTTTGGGGTGGGGGCGGGATGTGGATTTCCAGTGAGATTAGTTTATGATCAGATCTCACCAATGAGGGATATACTTCCGGTGTGGAGCATTTTGTCCCCATGTTTGTGATAATAAGATCTAGTATATTTTCTCCTCTTGTGGGAACGGTGACTAGCTGTTCCATGGCATTTGAATTTATGAACTCCAGGAACCGTTGGGCTAGAAAGTTAGGGCTTGAGTAATGTTCCCAGTCTATATTCGGGTAGTTGAAGTCACCCAATATGATGGTGTTTGGAGATACATTTATACCCTCCAGTGTCTTCAGGAAGGCTGTGTGGGGTTCCTGAGTTTGAGAGGGTGGCCTGTAGCATGCTACAATTTGTAGAGCAGTTTTGCCTATGGTTAGTTGCACCTGGATGGTTTCTGAAGCTTCGTGCGTTGCCACCAACCTGGAGGTGTGGGTATCCTTTATGAATATGGATACACCCCTCCTTTTGTGGTGTGGTCCGGGTTTTGGGGCCGGAACGCATGATATGAGGTAAAACCTAATAGTGCCGGGTGCTCTCAGGAGCCTTGAACCAGGTTTCAGTTACAGCACAGACATCGATGTTCTCCATACTGAGAAGGGCCTCGAGTGCATGCATTTTGAGATTTAGACTTCTGGCATTGAGCAGCATTACCCTCAGTTTCTTCCCATTTTGTTTTCTAGGGTGGTAGGTTTAGAATTTGAGCCTTGCCTAAAAAAGGCACTATGGGGGTGGCAAGAGCCTTAGCCAATATCCGGAATCCCAGGGGTGACAGGTGCAAGCCGTCCTTTGCGAAGCAGCGTGGCTTGTCAATCATGTCATCCCAGGCAGACAGACACTGGATCCCCTTTGAATGACACCAGACATGAAGCCAATTGTTAAAGCTGATCATCTTGTCTCTATATTGTGGCATCATTCTTGGTGAAGGAAGGATACTGCTCAGGGTCAGGGTCATACCTGCCTGGGCTACATAATCAGAGAGCTCCTCTATGTCTCTTTTCATGTAGTCCAGGGAGGTACGTCTCAGGTCATTCACACCAGCATGGACAATGACTGTGTCATATTTGTACTTGCCGTGGAGTGACCAGAGTGCTTGTGTTATGTGGCGGATTCTAGCGCCCGATAGGCAGCTTACTGTGACCCTCTCCTTGTTCAGCCTGGTGAGTGGGACGTCAGTGTGTCTGACTATGGAGTCACCTATGACAAGTATGTTTGGTGTTGTATTTGGCCTTAAGGGCTGTGACTGCTTTGCACACTGCTTTTGTGGTTTATGTGTTGCTTGTGGGGTGTCTTGAGGTAGCAGTTGTTTGGGTGTCTGCTTTGGAGGCCTCTGCTGTTTAGGTAAATTTTTCAGAGCCTCCGAGTATGTCTTTGTGTGTTTATGTGTTTGATTCAGTGGTGTGGTAGCATTATGTGAGGCTGGTTTTGTGGTGTGTGTAGTGGCCTTTTCCTTCTCTCTGGTCTTGCCAGTCCTGAGTTGAGAGAGCTCAGCCTCCAGTTTGGCTAAATAGCTGCATCTCTCGCAAGTATTTGTGTTATGTGGGAGGAGGAGAGGGTTGTCTGTGTACATGAGGCAGTTATAACATTGCCTCAAGATTCCCAGATTCACCAGCTGGACCGGAGAGGAGATTGACAACTGACCTTTGGACATGCTAGAATAATATTGGGAATTCCTTAATAATTGAAAACAAGGGCCAGTGGGGAGTGAGGATGTAGTGCTTTTAATTTTTAGTGCTGACTTATATAATTGCTTTAGTGAGCAAGTGCCAGGTAACTTGAGTGCAATGTGTTACAAGTAACTAAATGCAAAAACGACAAACAGTAACTTTCTTTCAAGTGAAACAAGGAACTAGTACAGTAAGCAATGCAGATATCACTAGTGATCCACAGAAGTGCTGAGAAGCCGCGTATTAGGTGGAATTAGCTTCCAGGGAAATAACAAGCAAACAAACAACAAGCATATAAACAAAGCTAGATTCAGCGGGCCTGGATCTAGTCTATGCTAGAGCAAACAAGGTGTACCAATTTCAGTAAGATACAGTTCAAATATTCAGGCACTATAAACCTCTAACCAGAAATTCCCAGCTCAGAAGGGCAGAGTCCAGCTTCTTCTCCCACAAGAGTTGCTGGAAGTGTGCTATAGTTGCTGGAAATGTGCTAGAGGGAGCATGTCATGTCATCAAATGTAATTTTGGTGAATGCCAAAAGAGCAAATGCCATTCACTGCAATTACTTTTGCTGACAGTGGCTTTTGCTTTTGTTTCCAGTGTTGTGCGATGTCAGAGTTGGTACATATACGTCTGAGGAGAGGTGCAGGGGAAACTTGCCTCCTGGCAAAAACAAAATTGCTGAGCTGTTCTTCGAACAGCCTTCATTTTGGGAAATGTTTTTTGTTTTTTTATCTGTTCACCAAAATTGCCTTCAATGACTCGGAATGAATCCATGCAAGAAAGGTTTTCACAGGGGATATCTTGGGGTGGGGGTGAAGTTAGAATTCGATTTTCTATGTCACCCTAATCAGTGAAGGTGGTGCCATTTAACACCAGTTCTGCACACTACTCTGTGTCACCTTTAAGACTCTGGACATAACTAAACAAATTATTGCAATTGTCCTTTGCCTGAGAGGCTATCCTGGCCTAGAAATGGGCCTTGTTTGACTTAATTAGACCTTCTTGGCTTCATTTTTAGTTGAATTTTGCAGCTGTTGTCTTCGTGAGGGTTGCTCTTTCTGATTCTGGCCATGACTTTTTTTCCTTTTGTTATATACTATTTTGAGGTAAGGATTCAGTGGGATTTTTTTTGTTGTTGGTTGTGAGATTACTTCTGGCAGGTGCAACAACCTTAATGCAGCCATTTAAATGATTGTACAGGGTTTCTGTGAATAATTCAGCACAGGTAGCTGAGATTTCAGGGTTTGAGGAGCCTTGAATTTTGACAAACAGTCTCTTAATAGGATGAAGTTTGCTTTAGAATAGTTCCTAATCATTACAGATTTAGTTGGGTTTTCTAGTTTATTTTTAAATCAAAGGAGACAGCTTTGTAATCTGACCTCACCAATGAGGATGTCACACAAGAGAGGTGTGCAGTGCTCTCCCATGTTGTTGACTACTAGGTCTAGTATCTTTGTTCCTCTGGTTGCAGCATGCACTGTCTGGCACTGAATATTCATATAAATAAAGTCCAGGAAACATTTTGCCTGCGAGCTTGAGGCAGTGTATGTTTCTCAATCTATAGAAAGGTAGGTAGTCACCCATGAACAGGGAATTTGGTTGCATGGTGATTGCCTGTAATAGGTCTAGGTATGAGTTGTGAGATTCTTGGGGCATAGATGGTGACAGATAGCTAGCAAGGATATGGAAAGGGACCTTGTCTATTGTGACTTGCACATGGATATACTCCAGGGCATCATCGGGTTTAACCAACCTGGATGTATATTTGTTACTAGCACTAGATCAAGAAACCTTCACCTTTAGTCTCTGACTATGCTGCTGTTGGTCTAAATTTGTGGAAGGCACTGTAACCTTGCATTGATAGATTACTTCCTGCAGCTTTAAACCAAGTCTTGGTAATGGCACAGATGTCTACATTCTGTAGAGTGAGGAGGAATTGTAGGGTGTGGAGTTTCTTGTTTAGGCTCCTGGCATTGAGCAGTAATATCGTAAGGTTACTTTGAGTGTTTTTTGCTATGCTGGTAGGTTTATCATTTTGGTATTGCCCAAAAAAAGACCCTAAGAGGTGGATAAAGTTTTATTCAATATTCAAAAGTCGAGGGGGGGGGGGATGCAGACCATCCTTGGTAAAGCAATGTGGTCTGTTAAAAATGTCCTCCCATGCTGGCAGATATTGAATCCCCCTGGAATGACAATAGAAACTAAGCCAATTATTAAAATCAATCATATTTTGCTTATACTGCCTCATCTTGCTAGGTGCTTAAAGCAAGGCACCTACCTGACTGTGACACATAATTAGAGAAATTCATATAGTCTAGTGAGGTATGTCTCAGGTCATTTACTCCCACATGGGTTATAATCTAATCAGATTGGTATTTGTGGAACAGTGAATTTAGTGCGTACGTGATATTGCAGATCCTGGCTCTAGATAGGCATCTAATCATTACCTTCTCCTTGCCTAGCCTGGTGAGAGCTGCATCTGTATATAGTACAATGGAGTCCCCTGTGACAAGAGTGTTAGTTAATGTGTTTTCTTGTCTTAGGGGCTTAATTCTTGGGGAACCTTTAGGCAGGAGCTTACGAGTGGTGTTTGGTGTTGCTTTTTGTATATAAGTTCTTAGGTTGGTACTAGGCTATCGGCCCAGTGCTTTAGTGATTGCCAAAGACAGGTGTTGCTGTTTGAAGGCTTAGGATGCCTTTGAGGTTTGGTAATATTTTTAAGTGCCTCAATGTAAGAAGCTCTATGTAAGTGGTGAGCAGTTTCTGTGAAGGATGTAGTGAGTACGTTTTTGACAGCCATGTTTGTAAATGAGATTTTTGTCTCCAAGGAAGTTGTCTATGTACAGCTGTCACATTTGTTACTATAATTAGGGAATAAATGGTTGTCTGAGAGCATGAGGCAATTGCTGCAGTGCACCAAAATGCCCATATCTGCCAAGCATATCACAGAGACATTAGGAAATTTCATATCCATGTTGTCTGGGTATGGGTTATAGGTGTCTCTTGGGTGGTATCAAGGGTTAAGGTAAGATTTTATGAGGTAATAAGGATATGGGAATTTTCCAAGCAGTTTTAACTGTAATAATTGCAGTCAAGACACATGCATGTTTTCAATATTCATCTTAATTTTTGTGTGTTGCTTCCTGCTATCTTCTTAGGAAAATCTGCATAAACTGATGACTAATCTTAGAGCAACTGCCCCTCACTTTGTCCGTTGCATTATTCCCAATGAAACAAAAACCCCAGGTAAGAAACATGAACACTCTTGTATTTACAATGCACAGGTTGCTTCCAGGAAGCTGTAATAGTAATATTTATTCATTTCACATTCTGTTTTCAGGTGTTATGGACTCATTTCTTGTGCTCCATCAGCTACGCTGTAATGGTGTCCTGGAAGGGATTCGTATTTGCCGTAAAGGCTTTCCGAACAGAGTATTATATGCAGATTTCAAGCGAAGGTATGTGGTAATGACTATTTTTATTTGTATTTGTTTTCATTTTGGGGAGGGAACCTTTTCTGTTTTAACTCTTACATGAATCTTAGCATGTTTAATGAGGACATCTGTGTGTGAACTTATCTCTGTTGGAAACGTTGACGCTATTTGCCCTACATATGTGGGTTTTGTATTTGTAGAGCTTAATAAAATCCATCATTATCCTACTCACAGCAGACCAGCAGTGCAGTGCAGTTTGTTATATTTTGTACAATGCTGCTGACAGTGTGTTTAATAAAGTTTTTCCTAAAGGAAGGAAAACATTGCAGAGAATTAATAATGTGCAAGCTGTACTACTGAACTGATGTCTGCCTGGGTAGCAGATAAGTAGGATTCAGTACATTCTACACATTTTAGAAACTGATTCTTGAGTTTAGATATAAGCAAATCAAAAGTTATGTAAAAAGAATCTCTGTTGGAAGAACATGGCATGAAGCAAGAACTAAGATCACAGAGGCTTAAATCCTTATTTAATCTAGCATGAAAATGCTTTTATATTCCTTTACTGCTTCGCTTTGTACATCTCATTCCAGTTTGTGCACCACCATCCCATCCTGTATGCAGTATGTCTGCCCTACATGTAGTCGTATACAGGATCCCAGGAGTGGTCTTTAAATGAGTTGTGGGAAGTCTACATGCAACGACACTGGTGGCCTTGAAAACGTGTCCATGTGTTCTCAGACCCATAGAATGTTCTGCTCCTCTTTTACCCCAGTTATTCACCTATGATATTGCTTATTTCCTCACTACAAGCTCCAAATAAGAGTATACTGTTATAGATTTGTCCATTGCTGAATAATTCCTATTCTGATGTGAGGCAAAGAATGTAAGGATGTACCTATCTGGATCCCCTCCTACTTCACTGGGGATGTGTTGGAATCTTTTCTCCTCAGTCAGGCCATGGAATATATATCAATACCCACATTAATTCACTTCACAGCTCATAGTCATGCAAATGGTGACATTCTGTCTCATGCGTAGCTACAGGGGGAAATGCATAACTATTTCATTATAGTCAATGATAGTCAAAGTCATGGTATTTAGATTAAAATGAGGTTTATTACATCATACCAAAAGTGCTGCTTCTCATCTCAATAAAGCATCCGTGTCAGGGGTTTATACTCAGTTGGCTTCATGCTGTCAGGCAAATTTTTGTTATGCATAAGGTATCTACACTTACTAAAACAAAATTATCCTATTCTGGTTTAAATAGCTTTGTGACTGTAGACATTAATTTGTGATTACCCTTTGACACTTATGCAGACACTCCACACACCTTAATAGTACTTGTTTCTTGTGAGACATACACAATTACAAAACTTTTCTTTACATTCTCTCCTTTTGTATACAGTTTAATACAAGATGTGTAATTAAAAAAAGTTATAATAAAGCCACACCAAACTTTAATACACACTAATACATAAACGCTTTAACAGGGTCACCACGTTTTCATCTCAATGAGTACAGACCTGACCCAGTTAAAGCATTTATGCATTAGTGTGTATTAAAGTTCAGTGGCTTTATTATAAAGTCTGGCTCCTTCCTTAGTGCTTTACATGATTTTTTTTAATTACACATCTTGTATTAAACTGTACACAAAGGAGAGAATGTGAGGAAAAGTTTTGTAATTGCATATGTGTTGCATGTAGGATCTGGTAAGGTTCTCCAACAGCTCAGGTTATGAAATGCACAAAGGTGGCACTGAAAAACATTAAAAATAAATTGCTGTTGGTCATCTCCTTTGGGAGGACCCTGCATACCCATTTTAAATATTAAGCACTGCTTTCAAAAAGAGATCTGAAATTATATTGTTTGTTTGAATAAACAGAATCCTTTAATTGGTGATAAACTGCAGTTACCATTAGTAGTGAAACTCAGCAGAATTTGTTTACAATATGACATCAGCAGTAAGTCTGAAAAAAAAAACACAAAAAATGATGTGCCATGACCTCCACATGTAAAATGTACTGTAATCATGTTTTAGGGTATTTGTTAAATAATCCTATAGAAGAATAAAGAAGAAGAAAAAATCCAAAAAGCAAAGCTGCAACTCGTTCAGGTCCACAGTATAAGTGGTAGTAAATCAGTATGGGAATGTACATATGCATATATTCATTTAGCCACAGACTGCAATACTGTTTGGTGTAACAAGATATCACCAGAAGGAAGGACTTGCATAAAGATTTAAAAAAACAGGTTTCATTTTTAACAAGGCCAGGGTATAATAGCAGTAATGACTGCCAGTCCTTGTTCGCTGCCATGCCAAATGGGCTTAGCAGTAATTATTGATATATTATTAGCTCTGACTCTTTGGGATCCAGCCTTCCTCACATTTTGGTCTGTGCATCTTATAGACATACAGTTGCTATAGCTGGCCATGAAAAGATGTGTGTGTGTGTGTGTGTGTGTGTGTGTGTGTGTGTGTGTGTGTGTGTGTGTGTGTGTGTGTGTGTGCATGTGTGTGTCTGTCTCTGCATTAGCATATAAACAGATGTACCCTGTAGGGTCAATTACAGGGCAAACCCCAAAAACAAACGCCATGGTTGAATCGTAATATCAACAAACTTTGCAATAAAATTAAGAGGATTTTGATGAAAAGCAAGAAGAGTAATTCTCAAAATAATAGAACCCTCATCGCTGAAATAAGCAAACAACTCAGGAGCTTAATAAAATCCACTAAACCCAACTTTGAGGCTAAAATAGCTACCCAAGCCAAAGACAGTCAGAAGGCATTTTTAGTTATGTTCATAATCTCAGAAGCACAATGCAGCAATTTAAGAATTATCTGAGCTGAATTTGAATGATGTTACCTACTTTGAGAGTAAAGATATAGCAAACTTGACTGGGTGATAAATTCAGCTCAGACTTTACCCCTCAATATCCTCCATCTGTCCCACAAGTTATACCTGAAACTGATTCATCTTCAGCTGTCACACAAAATTAAGAACTAAAAGCTTGATCAAAAGCTAAAAATACTGTTTTGACAATATCCTTGGATGCATCTTAAATAGCATGAAGCATGATTTAACAACCCCCTAACAACATTATTCAACTCCCATACAGCTTTTGTGCCAAGTAAATGGAGAGCAGCTACAGTCATTCTCCTGCATAAAGAAGGACCTTCCACAGACTCATGCAATTGCAGGTCCATAAGTCTGATCAGCCTCATCTACAACACTATGGACAGACTTATCATGGAACCAATCAGTATGGACATAGTGAACCTCCAAACACTGGATCTGTCTTAAGTTGGATTTGTCAAGGGCAGGTCATGCTTCCACAACCTGGTGGACTTTTTTAAAATGATCACCACAGCAAAGGATGAAGATAAAATGGTACACACTGTATACCTTGACCTGGTCAAGGCTTTTGGCACAATGCTTCACTCGAGCATAGTAGAAAAACTAAGTAAACTTGGAATAGACCCCTACATCACCCACCATCTGGCTCAAAGTAGGATTCAGGAGATCAAGGAGAAGCTACCTCTACAAAGAGAACAATCACCAGTGGAGTCCTTCATGGTTTGGTGCTTGAACCTCTCCTGTTTGGCATCAACTTCTCTAAAGTAAAACCCAATACCAAAAGGATCTGGATGACTAAGTTTGCAAATGACTGTAAGCTAGGAGCAGTCATTGAATCCCCAAATGACTGAGCCATTCTGCAGGGAGGATTGTTCCAAACAAATAACTGGTGCCAGAATCATGGAATGAAACTCATTATCAAAAAATACAATGCATTATCATATTATTTGGGAAGTCATCTACACTGGGGAACTACCACACTGACAATATGCCCCTGAGATTTGAGCTAATTTTTCAGGATTTGAGAACTTATGTGGACAGTGGCCTAACCTTTGACCAGCATGTTTCCACTATCATAAGAAAGTCCTTCTATATAACATAGCTTATAAACAAAGGGACTGCATCTAGATCTAGGGATGTCTTTATCTCCGTTTACCCAGCCCTCATTATGTCAGTCATTGAATATACTGCCCTCTTTGCCATGTATCTTTCCGGACATGTGCAACAACTGGAATGTCCACAGGGATACCATAGTAAATGGATGCAAGGTGAAAATACTATGTCCTACATGGACGTGTATACAAGGTAACCTCTGACCAAATACTTCTCATCAGAAGTCAAACAGCATCAAAAATAATCAGTCAAGGGATTGAAACCTCTTCTGCAACAGCAACCGAATGGTTTGGAGATACAGGTATAGGTATATCTTGCAGGGAATACTACTGCTCCGGAACATTAATAGGTTCATTTGCCAAGCTTATGGGTTATTTGTCAAGCTTATGACCTACTGACATTCAAAAAACTCCATGCTGATTATCTATCTATCTATCTATCTATCTATCTATCTATCTATCTATCTATCTATCTATCTATCTATCTCGCTCTGTATTGATTATATGTAATGTTGGTGAGTTGACTTTGCCTTGGTTGAATTCATCACATTAATATTGTCAAAACTGCAGTTTAATGAAAGTACAGTTCAGTGATGATGCACTTTGTCTAAAATTATAAAAAAACACTGTTGTAGTAGCTATTATACATATAATAACTTCACTTGAACTGCTACTGGTGTATAACGTCATGAGTACTATCAGTGCATTCAGTATATGTAGTTAGGCCATAGGTGAAAATCAGCTTCTTCATGTTTAATCCATCTGTCTAATCAAACAAATAGGCACAAAGATAAGTGCAATGTATTTGGACATCTTAGAATAGCAAGTTCACATACTATATTTTTGGAAAGTGGAAAGGAAGTGGAATTCCTTGAGAAAATCCAAAGGGATATGAAGAGAAACTGCACCTTTGATACTATTCTAGAGCTGTGCTACTCAGGGGTTCAGGACATGATCTGGAATAATTTTTACTGGCATGCAATGTCCCCTTCGCATTTATACCTAAGTACAATGAGGTTCCATGCTTAATTATCTTAGTTATCTTGAAAGATAAAAACCCTGTAGCATCATGTGAGAAGTTCCTCATTACAGAAGGAAGATTGTACCTCTTTTAGCAGGTCAAAGGGCTCCATGCTCTGGTCAGAAGAATTAATTTACATCAGTCTGATAAATCAATATTTATACTGCAGGAACACTGGGATTAATCTTTATGTGAATATCATTTATTTTTCTTTTACATCACAGGCTATCTAACCACTCTGGTGTTAAATGCATTTGAAACTAATGACATTTTTACCTATGTTTCCTGCTTTTCTTTTATGGATTTGCATAGTAGAACGATTTAATTGTGCTTCATAGTATTATAATTCAGGGCCTGCGATTAACAGCTCCTGGACTGCTTTCCATTTTCGGTCACTTTCCACTGTATGTTTTGTGTAGGACTTTAAGGACCTTTTGCTCTTTTTGTTGACTCTTTGAAACACTAGAGCGCGGTGTCAGAGAGCTTTGCTTTACCCAACGTCCCCCTCTTGACCATCACAGTGTCAGAGAGCTTTGCTTTACCCAACGTCCCCCTCTTGACCATTCTTATTATCTGCTCTGGTTAAACGAATCCAGCAGGCACTTTCTCATGCTTGCTGCATTCACAGCCTGAGTTCACAACTAGATTACAGTTAATAGTTTGGACTTGTTCGTTCCAATGACTTGCCTCAGTCTTCCTGGGAGGGAGAAGACATGTGCCACACACGGGTTTGGTGGGTAGCAGACAGAACCTTGCATTTAGCTATTTCTGCGGTTGCATTGAATGATTGGTACATAAGTAGCTCAATGATCAGATTAGCAGACTGATGAGAATTGTTTTTGACAAACAAATGATGCAATACTCAGAGAGTAGCACTTCAAGCAAAGGTGTTTTCTTAGCAGTTAAGGAAGTCTACAACAGGGTATCAGTATGTTGCAAAAAGAAAACAAAAAACAGTGAGACCTATCATGAATATGCAGTGTGAAATCGATAACTGATATGGCAAACAAAGAATGAGGCTTCCTTGAGTTAACGGTGTACCAGTGCCAACAGAAGATACGGTTCAAATCCTTGTAGTTAGTTACCTTTCAAATAAATATTAAATGATTCAAGTGAAAAACAAGAATTTAAGAGCAGACTTAAAAATGAAGGAGTTTACTATCATGTAATAGAAGAGGAAGGTTATCACAGAAAAATGATAACTAGATTCTGAAATTTCTGACAGCAGTCGCCTCAAAGCATGTAGAAGAGCCAGACGACTTGTAGTTTGCCGACTTATTTGGGCCAGGCAGTATGTGATCTGCTAAAGTAACTTTAAGAAATAAAACAAAAAAATTGTAGCTTCTACTATTTGTTGCTGACTGAGTATGGGTTAAAGCTCCAGCTGGATGAACATGGGTAAAAGAATAGGATAGACTGATATAATGTAGAAATAGGATAGACTGATATAATGTAACACTGAACATGCATTGATATGAAGCTGAATCTAAACACGTGGAATATTAGAAATATTAACATGGACAGCCACATCTTCTGAGTGAGATGCAGGCTGTACAGCACTGCAGGAGAGATCTCAACAGTCAGGCATGTTACATACAGATATCACATGACCAGGTGCATTTAGTGCATCATTAACTGACTGACTTAGATTGGTATCCCATTCAGTACAATGGTGGCAGTGAACACATGTATGTTTGTAGCTTCTGGAAGTTGTGCTGTATCAGGCAGAAGTCTGCGGTCTAGATGGCATGGGACTTATAATACACTGCATTCTTTTTGATATGATCACAATACACAGTCATTGCTGGTGAATATGATAGCTGAAGGGTGTTGCGAAATAAGTGCAACTATATTTATATAGTCCTGCTTGCCAAGCATTAGGAATGTGCTGTGGTTGTCACAGTGACATCCTGTGCAATCCAATCTGCTGCTTTCAAAGTTGTGCAGTAGTCATAACAGTACAGGGTAGAAAAATATGCCCTATGAATGGCTTTATAAGCATTAGTGCTTGGGCTGCCTGGTTGACATGAAAGCATACAGCCCACCACAACTTACATCAGTGCTGGATACCACCATAGTACAAGCAGCACAACTGAACAGAATATGTATGGTTCTGCATGATTACATTGGTATTTATGTGTATGTGTATGTCTGCGTGTGTGTGTGTGTGTGTGTGTGTGTGTGTGTGTGTGTGTGTGTGTGTGTGTGTGTGTGTGTGTGTGTGTTGCATAGATGTCTGCATTACACTGTACAAACTAGACAGCATCATCACCCGTTCCTGCACAGAAGCCACCATTTGCATTTCAGTCTTTTTGTTTATTCTTTTGATGATTTTTATATTAAGACACACCAGGATGGGTAGTAACAAGTCTGCCCCTGGTGTAATGTCCGACCTTGTAATACCAAAACTCTTATTTTTCAAGAAATATACGTTCCTATAAATCATGTTCTGAAGAAGGTGAGATTTAAAAAATAAACATAGCATAACATCCATTGTTGGCTACGCCCCCAATCCCGCCAAACGACTGCAAGGAACTTAGAACTGTCTAAAGCAGGGGATGCAGGGAGGTGTCAGCCCTCTTGCTGGTAGATGTGTGTGGCTGTCTTTCACTGACATTAAGTAAGTATTTCCCATTAGAGTTTTTTCAATTTGTATACTTCAACTTTCTTAAACTTTTTAATGTTCAATAAGCATAAAATTAAAAACGGGCCAAACACTTAACTGACAGCCCCATCGGGATATCAACCGAGTCAGCATGGCCACACCTGCACAAAGTACCATGGTATGTCCTAAAGTAAACAGTTGCCATTCTGTCTATATTGGCATTGTGCTGCCACACTGCATCTGCCTACTGGCTTCCTCTGACAACCACACAATGCAGAGGGGTGCTCAGATCAAATGCTACACTGATGTGCAGTGACAACTGTGGTTGTTATTTAGTTTGCAATGGTTATTTTTTTTTTTTGAGATGTGTGTGTGTGTGTGTGTGTGTGTGTGTGTGTGTGTGTGTGTGTGTGTGTGTGTGCGTGCTTGTGTGTGTGTGTGTGTGTGTGTGTGTGTGTGTGTGTGTGTGTGTGTGTGTGTGTGTGTGTGTGCCTACCCATAGCTGCATAAGACGTGACTCCATCACAATACATGGCCATTAATCCACATTTACATACAAGGTTATAGGACTGTGTTGTTAATCTTTAAAATCCTAAAGCTGAACTAGATATATTTCCAGTACATGCAGTGCCATGCCCTGATACTGCTATCAGGTTAATAGCACACATTACCCACAACGGATGTAATTTGCCACAGACACCTTTGGAACACATCTGCCATGTATCTGATTTGCTCTTATGACTTATTCTGGCTGTCTTGTTATTTGTATACATATAGCACACCATCTGAATATATGCAACTCAATGAAATATGCTTTTATACACTGACCCTGTATAGAACATACAGTCTTGATAAATATTGATAATGGTGCAGATTATCTAAAAGTGTGCTCTGCAGAGATTTTTATAAGTCTAACAATATAAAAACACAGGTAAAATACTTTAAAATGCATTTTAAATGATTCCAAAGAAATAGAAGAAAACATAATACTTTTTAAAAAGTGTGGTGGAAAGTTAGAACGTGGTGCCAGTGACATGACTTAGTGTATGTCTGGTGGACAGTTTTATGGCTGGAATGACCATGAACAATATATGCTCAGGGTGACAGAAAAAGAAGGGCTTTACAGTTTCTCAGAGTACAAATGCACATTGATGTTTTATTCTCACTACAGAGCTGCATATTGTATTACTTTATCTGTTGCCATTTTATTTTAAGGTACCGTATCCTTAATCCAACTGCTATTCCAGAAGATAAATTTGTGGACAGTAGGAAAGCAGCTGAAAAGCTTTTGGGCTCTCTTGACATTGATCACACTCAATATCGGTTTGGACACACAAAGGTTATTTATATTCTTTCTTTAAAAATATGAAATAAAAATGCTTATATCCTGATATATAGAAGTTAGTATTTTATGATTTATTCAATATAGTACTATCTGGATGTGCATTAAGGATAGTCTGGCAACTGTGGAACATTAATGAAATGGAAACTAAATAACGAACTAGTGCAACATTACTGCAATAAAAGTGCACTTTTTTTAAACCGCAGAAAATAAATGTCATGTACATTTTTGATAGATGGAGATGAAGTTCTTGCAAGGGTCAGAGCAGGCAAGGTAA
Source organism: Protopterus annectens (assembly GCF_019279795.1). Taxonomy (NCBI): domain Eukaryota; kingdom Metazoa; phylum Chordata; order Ceratodontiformes; family Protopteridae; genus Protopterus; species Protopterus annectens. The sequence goes on from NC_056735.1 coordinate 1,279,739,469, forward strand.
AACATATTGTGAGCATTGTTACTTCAAGAATAAAAGCATCCAGGAGTACTGCACTGGACTCACAATGGTCCAGACTCAGAGGTTTGATAATGCAGACTGGAATGTTTTTGCCAGGAAGTAGTCAGTGTGTTTTAAACAAAGGTAATGATTTGAATGAAAGCTGCAAACAGAGCTTGCTTGAGTAATTCATGGAGGAGTTATGTGAGCTACAGAAAGCTGTATGTGGGTTACTGCAGCTCTCCATTGCTTAGTGTTCTGTTGCTTCTTGCAACATGACGTAGAAGTGCCACCATGTCTGGTTTGGGGTGTGGATACCACAGCAGCTTGTTGAACAGGTAAGGTTTTAAATGAATCTCACTAAACAAATAAAACTGAAGTATGTACATTTCTGGAGCAGCACAGTGCAACCAGAGTAACCATATAATACTGCACCGTGTACAAAATGTATGATAGACTGTGATGGTATGCTGCAGATCTTATAGTGTAATACTTACCTGTATACTTGGTTCAGCATTGCCAACTGGGTGCATTTTTTCTTTCTTGTATCATGTATTGGGCCTGGTGGTGGTCCTAAGCACAAATGGCTTATACTTAGTAGCCAGTTGTCAAAGGTTAACATCTCTAGATTTCAGAATCACATTTAACCATATTTTCATGTTATTAGCTGCAACATTCCCTTCTAAATAAGCACAAACATTTTGGACTCCCTTGCTTTCATTAGTCATAGATGAAAACTAGATGTTTATATAAATAAATGCGCTGTTGATTTAATAAATTGTGTTTGACAAGGTTAGATGACCAGTTGTCATAATGGTTAAGGTCTTCACCTCCCATGTACAAGGTACAAAGTTCGATCCTGACCTCTGACCAATGCCTGTTTGGAGTTTGCACATTCTCCCTGTGTCTCTGTGGGGTTTCTTCCACATCTGAAAAACATGCTAAGTGTTTCCATTTGAAACTCACCAATGAATGGAGCTGTGGGCAGCAGCACAGACTCTAGATGGTGCCTTATAGGGGGAAGAGTTATACAAACCAATCGCTATAGGCATCTACTGTGGTGCATAGTATCTTCAAGATAGGATAACATGGATTACAGACTGCATGCTGTGGCATGGCTAGCCACTCGACAGTTTATCTAGGTGATTTGGTTATGTTGACTAATGTCATCAAAATGGGCATGGGTAGTTAAAGTGGGTTGAGGAGTGCTGACCTGCAGCAGGGACCCTTGCTAATGGTGGGAGGGGTATATGTGCTCCTATTGACCAGTGTGTGCCTGCCATAAAGCCCAGCAGCCCTGGGTCAATAAGTTACTGGCCAGCCGGTGTCTAGTTGCCCAGCCTGGGTTACCTGAGATAACTCTGTTGAGCAAAAGCTGGACATAAAACCAACCAAACTGCCAAATATGAACTGAGAACTGCTATGCTTAATGTAGGTTCAGTGACAGGATGCAGCTTGGAAGTGGACGACATGATTATACAAAGGAACAGGCGAGATGGAAGGATAGTGCAGCAAAGCCAACTTAGCTTGGGATCCAGACTCTACTTCTCAGGAGGGGGACAGGCTAGAAATGGTGTAGGAATTGTGGTGAGAGAGAGGCTTCCAAAGGCAGTGAGGGATATCATCAGAATTAATGACAGACTCATGGCAATCAGACTACAGTGTAATGATAGGGCAGTATTCATAATCTCAGCCTATGCCCCACAGCAGGGTTATGATAGTGAGGGAAAGAGTGCATTCTGACATCAGTTGCAGGACCTATTAGATAAAGCAGGACAATATGAATTGGTGTTGACAATGGGCGACTTGAATGCACATATCAGGACAGAGAGAGCAGGATATGAGGACTGCCTGGGTCCACATGGGTGGGGCAACAGAATTAAAGAAGGAGAAGCCATTCTAGACTTCTATCTGGCAAATGGCTTGATAGTAGCCAACACATGATTCAGAAAGAGAGACAGTCACAAGCATTTCTCTTAACCTCTTAGAGCAAGAAATCTGGACAAAGCCATAAATAATGGGGGGACAAAAATAGGGACAATTTTTAAATATTGCTTTTACAAACTTAGAAAGAACATAGAATAAAAGGTTTAGCATTAGCGAGAATTTCCTGAATGGTATGAAGTCTGAAACTCAAATGTCTGTTATTATTTTCTGACTTAAATCTTTAACAATTTGCCAATGCCTTGCTAGAAAACCACAATTTTATGAAAAATGGACCAAAAATATGAGGAAAAAATCTGGATATTCTGCAAAAATATGTACAGTTGAGAGGTATGTCACAAAATCACATACAAGTGTAGCCAACATGCAACTCAGGTAGGCTTTCTCCTCGTAAGAAAAAGGTACAGGGGTAGAATCCATGATTGCAAAGTCATCACCAGTGAAATAGTCAGCCCTCAGCAAAAACCACTAGTTGCCGCAATCAGCTGCAAGCAGTGGTCAGAGAAGGCTCTAAGGTCAACAGAGACCAGGCTGAAGACCTGGAAGTTGACTGGAGAAAAAGTGCAACAGTTCAAGGAATTACTTAGGGCTGCACCAAGAAGAGGATGAAATAAGTGGAGTTGAACAAGAATGGCAATGCCTAAAACAGCATATGTTAGGACTACAGAAAGGATATGTCGCTGAGCCAGGTATGGAAATAAGGTATATAAGGAAAGCTGGTGGTGGAATGCAGGAGTCCAGGAAGTCATCAAAAAGAAAGAAGGAGTGCAGGAAGAAGTGGGATAGAGAAAAGATTGACCAGGCTAGGAAGGACTACTGGTTGGCTAACAAAGAAGCTAAGAAAGGAGTTGCAATAGTGAAGAATAGGGCATCAGTCGCACTCTACCAACTTCTGGAAAGTGACTCAGTAAGGGGCACAAAGAAACTATATCAGGTTGCAAGGCAAAGACAGAAAGATAAAGAAGATAGTCAGACACCCTTCATAAGGGATGCCAGCAGCAACCTGCTCACCAGTCCACAGGACATCAAAGGCAGATGGAAGGAGTATTTCCAGCAGCTTTTGAATGAAAAAAAAACACCCAGAAGCTGTACTGCTCCAGAAACAGCCTACAATGAGAGAAGAAGAGAAACCCACCCTAGAAGAAGTAAGAACTGCACTAAGGAAGATGAAGTCAGGGAAAGCAGCAGGCTCAGATGAGGTCACAGTAGATATGATAAAGATGCCAGGTGAGATAGGGGAGAAATGGCTCCTGAGGATACTAATAGCAGTGTGGAGAGAAAGACGGAGCCCAGAAGACTGGAGAATAAGCATACTCATGCCAGTGTACAAGAACAAAGGGGACATCCACAACTGTGGGCAGAATAGAGGCATCAAACTCCTATCACATTGCATGAAAGTTCTGGAGAGGGTGATTGATAAATGATACGCAGAGTAGTAGAAAGTAAGATGAGAAATGAGCAGTTCAGATTCAGATCAGGATGCAGCACCCAATGTTTGCAATGAAGCAGATACTTGAGAAGAAACTAGAGATGAGGAGAGAGTCCAACTGGGCATTCCTAGACTTGGAGAAAGCATATGACAAGGTCCCAAGAAAGCTGATCTGAGCAGTACTGCGGTGGTTTGAAGTCCCAGAAACATTGGTAGAATTAGTGCAGGCTATGTACAAGGACCCAATGACTCAAGTATGAACATGGTTTGGCCTCACAGAATAGGTATACACCAGGGTTCAGCTCTGAGCCCACTGCTGTTCATACTGGTGATGGACTTCTTTAGCAGACAGGTCAGAGGAAGCATATCAACAAAGTTGCTGTTTGCAGATGATGTGGCATTACAGGCAGACTCTGAGCTAGAACTTCAGCAAAGGATAGGAGAATGGAATGCAAATCTGAAGGCACATGAGATGAAACTAAGCACAGATAAGACAGTGGTAATGGCAGCAAATTGGGGAAACCAGAAGAAGATGAGAATAGAGATAGAAGGGAAGATAGTGGAGCAGGTAAACAGCTTCAAGTATCTGAAAGGAGTAGTTGAGGAGAAGTGTAGTTTGAATGAAGAGGTCAAAGCTAGAATCAGAGGGGCTGCAGTCAACTGGCATAGAGTATATGGTGTAGTCTAAGACAGAAGAATGCCAAAGAAGCTGAAAAGTAAGGTGTTCAAGACAGTGGTGTGACCAGTACTACTGTATGGTACAGAATCCTGGGCAGTTAAGGCAGAACAGTTGAAGAAGCTAGAGGTGATGGAAAGGAAGTGCCTGATAAGGGTGGTAGGGTGCACACTGTGGGACAGACAAAGAAATGAGGACATAAGAGCAGAAGCCAAAGTAGCTCTAATTGCAGAAAAGATCAAAGAGAACAGATTACAGTGGTTTGGACATGTGCAGAAAAGCAGAAGACAATCTGGTGAGGAATATTTGGGACAGATAGAAAGAAGGTAAGAGGAAGCCAGGATGTCCAGCAAAGAGGTGGATGGATTGTGTGAAAGAAGATCTGTGACAGTCAGGCATGAGTGTTGAAGAAGGCAAGAGTGTGGCACTGAATCGAGAGAGTTGGCAACAGTTAACATGATACCCCGACCCCATGTAGAAAAAAAAATGGGAAAAGAGGGCTGATGATGATGATGTTTGATAAGAACATCTTCCCATATGTAGTTTTGCAACAAGGATTTCTTAATGACTGCATCCATGGAAAATGTTTAGAATCAGTTAAATATATTTGCTTCCAGCAGTGTAAAAGACAGCAAATGGATGAAGAGCTTCTAGTTTGTATAAATCATACCAAAGTATGTCAAGCTAATAAATAATTATGTAGAGAAAATCCAGTTTATATGTTCTAAAAAAATGTGCAAGAATTTATCATTCTTAGGAGATTGGTGCTTTAACTCTGCGATCTTCTGTACTGTGAGGCTGTGAGGGTGAATATAGGAGATACAATAAGTCTGAGATAACAGTATTATGGACAAGCTCCCCTCCACTCTGAGGTACAGTGTCATTGAATTAGTATGTGTAACTGGTAGGTGGAAGGGTGTCCAACCTTGCATATTAAGATGTGGGGGAAGAGTGTTCAACCTTTCATATTAGGATGGTGGGGATGGAGTTCTTTTGCATGAACTCCTGTAGTGTCATCTGAAATTCCATCTGATAGCAAGATGGCAGTGGTACTTGGTTGCCTATTTTAACTGTTGTTTGTAGCATCCTCCCAGTTGTGTGAGGACATTCCTACAAAAGTTTACTGACTTCTTCCTTGACTTATGCGTTTGTCATGAACTCATAGTAGTGGTTGGTGACTTGAATCAGTGGCTGTCACCCAACAATGTTGCTGCATAATTTAAGGCTTTGGGTTTGCTTAGGTTATTACTTCTGTGACCCACAGATTAGGTCATATTTTAGACTTTGTCTTCCTAGTGGATGCGAAGGCATTTAAATTGGTGGTGGAGCTATTCTCTTGGTCTGACCACTTTCTGGTCCATATGTTTAAACACTGTTATTGAATTATCACTTGTGACATAGGCAGACTTACCTTTATATAAAAGTAATTTTATTTATTTATTTAACATCTGTTTACCGGGAAAGTTCAATTGGGGCATAGCTCATTTTCATCAGAGGCCCAGGGAGAAACACTTCAGATGCATGTCTTTGGAATATGGGAGGAAACTGGAGCACACAGAGGAAACCCACATGAACACAGGGAGGTAATGCAGATTCTGCACAAAAGACACCCCATCCAAGAATCAAACCAGACAACCTCTTGCTGTGATAAAATAATGCTAACAGCTGCACCACTGCACCGCCCATTGACAAGTTTACATTATACATCCCATATATTTTTATATATCCTATAATGATTACATTACATAAACTATTTAATTTCTGCTTTCTGTTAAATCTCATCCAGTCTCCAAAACATTTTTCTGCATGTATTGTTCCCATAGTTTCCATTTCTTTCTAAGCAATGTACTCATACCCCTTTCCAAAGCTCCCAGTTATTGTTCTCTTATCTCTGTTATAATATTCCCTACTTTGTGTATCTCTGGTTTAGATTTTGATTTCCATTTTCTAGTAATTGCTTTTATGTAAGCCACCAGAATTAAACTTAACAAGGCCTTAATATGCCTGTTTAATTCAGATCCTGTTTCTTCCTGGTCCCCTTTGGTTTTGGGCTTCCATATTGTAGCCCCCCCCCCTACTTGATCTGCTCTTCTAACCATATCACTCTGGAACTTTGTTTCATCTACAATCCTTCTGAGATGGTGCAGAGCCTCATGATGTATTGTTTAGGAACTATAATAGGCCCCTCTCCTTAAGACCAAATTCTTTTGATCCAAGTCATGTTTGCTTTGCTCCTGTGATATGAACCTGGTTTGATAATGATCATTGTCTCCTGCAATAGTAAGGGAGCAAGGTGAAGCATCAGTAAGCAGAGGGCAGGCCTGTGGAGTGACAGGCTTGACTAGGAGGAGCATTGTGTTAGCTATTTTGCAAAGAACATGTAAAAAAGGTGGATATTTTATCTAGAGAGATTTCTGTGGCACCATACTGACTGGCAGCATTCTTCCATGTAGTGGAGGAGCTGTGCAGCCCACCTCATCTTAACCCTAGAAGAGCGTTATCGTCTTCTGAATATGAATCTATTGGTTGTTTCTTTCCTGACAAGGCTTTTGCCATTAGAGCTGCTCTTCTGCCATTGCCTTAATCTCAGCCTGTCCTCCTCCAGTTCTATGGATTGTGTTTGGTATTCCTGATTATGAGTTTTTGACTATTGTTTTAAGTATCTGAACAGCAACCTGTGGATTTGATCCTTGTTCAGTGAGGCTGGTTATTATTAGATCAACATTCTGGGTCCATCATCTTTTCAGATATTGGTTATGAGCTTTAAATCAGGGATTTTTCCTTTGACTTTGAAGGAGGCTTTTGTTATCCTTATTCACAATATACCTGCTTTAGGTCCTAACATCCTTGAGAATTACTGCCCAAACTGTAACATTTCATTCTAGGAAAGGTTTTTGAGAAGCTCATCTATAAGCAGCTTCAGAACCACCTTATAATCAATGCACTAATGAATCCCTCTCAATTTGGATTTCTCGTGCACCTTAGCAAAGACACTACTCTTTTGCAGGAATTAATGATCTCCTCATGACACTAGATCAATGAGACTATTCATTCTTGTTCCTGCTTGATCTTTCAGCATCATTTCATACCATTGACCATAACCTTTTGATTTAGTGGTTGCAGTCTTACTGTGGTCTATCTCTCTGATGTTTTCAAAAGGTCTGTTCTAGAAGAAATTCATTTTCATCCAATCATTTGGAAGGTGGAATACTGAAGAGCTCTGTCTAAGGCTCATTTTTGTTTATGGTTTATATGCTACCTTTAAGAGTTCTTATCAGGCAGAGGAGATTGGCATGCCACAGGTATGTAGATTACACTCTGGTTAACCTCTGCTTTTCACAAGATGAGATGGCAAGTGCATATTCCCTGGCCAATGATATTAAAACAATCCATTCTTGGCTTTTACATTATCAGTTAAAATCGAACACCTCTAAAACAGAGGCTATGGCAGTTTATGCTACCTTTTGGGATTCCACTGCACCCCAGCTTCCTAGCTTCATTTTGTTTGATGGTAATAACTTGGATTTATTGAGAAAGTTTGAAATTTCGGCATTAACTTGGGAGATATGTTTACAGTTTGTGACCATGTGTAAGCAGTTGAGAAATCATCCTGGTTCTACTTATGAACTGTCTCTAAGATAAAGTAATTTTTATCTCAAGCTGACATGTTGTTGATATTTTATAGCCTAGTTTCCTCCAGGCTGAATTATTGCAATTACTTTACCTGGGTTTCCCAACACTGAATTGTATTGTTTAGATATGGTGCAGAATTCAGCTGCCAGGTTACTTACTGGTACAAGTCCTTACAATCACATTACCCCACTTCTGTACAGCCTTCATTTAATGCCAGTCTGGTTCAGAATTATGAAACAATAACTCACAACTGGATGTGGGTAATGCTGGATTTACCCATGGTTGGTGTGGTTTGAGCATAAGGGTGAAGCGTTCTTACAAGGAAAATCAGGTATTTTTCTGTTTGTTTAGTTTTGCAGAATGTATCTGATTTTTCTTGCATTTGGTCTGCCCTTCATAGCATATATCAATAGAAACATCTGGATGCTCAGTGGTACTTTAGCAGCCAGGCTCTTTTCCACTGGATTATACTTGATTTACAATGGGCATGCTAGTTGGGTTGATGAATCAGTCTTTGTGTTTTTTAATACTAATGATAAATAATTGTATAATTCATAAGAGTCTCATGTTGCTGCGTTGGTTCCTAAAGAACATACCTGAAGGAGCTGGTGGTGCCATATACTTTGTCTCAGGTTTTATGTTCTACTTTTCAGGGGGCTAGTGGTTTAATAGGTGCATCTTGAGAATTCAAGTGTTCATCCTTTTTGCCTTTCAGGTCCTCCATCTGGTTTAACTTACTACCTTGGTGGCTCTGGTAGTGTCCATCCATGGCTGACTTCCCAAATTCATTAAAACTTACCTTTTGAGTTTAGAGTATAATGAGCTGGAATGATTTGTATTTATATTTAAGTTAATGTTTTATCTCAGTGTTTTATGTGATTTATTATTTCATTGGTTTTATTGAACCCCTTCCAATTTGGGTTTCTGAAGTACCACAGCAAGGAAACTGCTCTTTTGTGGAAATTAATGATCTCCTTATGACCAGAGATCAATGTTACTTTTCATTACTGCTCCCCCTCAATTTTTCAGTAGCATTTGATACCATTGACCATAACCACTGGTGTTTTGTTGATGAAAAAATGAAACAAACAAATCTGAAGCTTAAGTTAAAGATGCAAAGATAGTTTTAATCTAGTCAGAATAAGCTTGAGGATCCATTTTGTGCTTGTGAATTTGCATGTATTTTTCAGTAGTTTCTGGGGTTTTAGTCTTTGGAATTATGATAGGGAGTCCATTCCTGGGATTAACAGATAAACCTGATACTTAGTTTTTCCATACTATTCTACTTCCTTATGTTACCAAAAATCTTTGCAACAGTATGCCCTTTCCACCAAGATCATATCTTATATATCCTGTTTAACAAGTGATTTTATTCTATGTATCTTTGGGAAGGTATACTGTTTTTCTGTCTTTGAAAGGCAAAAGGGAATTACTGGTCTGTGTGATGCACCTGCACTGGCCCAGCAATCAAGGAGCCTCAATCCTCACCACTAACACCAGTAAGAGGTGTTCACATTGGGAAGGATAATAAATACACACACACAGTAAAGTACAATTTCCCTTAAGAGCACACAGAGATCACAGTCAGTCTGGGGCTGGTTTCTCCTTTTCTCTCTAGATCCCCAATAAGACTCCCCAATGGCACAGCTGTAGAGTGGGGTCCTTAGCCAGGGTCCCAAGCCAAGTCCTCCTAGCACTCTCTCTGTCCAACCAGTGCTTCGTGTCCCTGCCCAAGTAGCTCAGACACACACACACACACACACACACACACACACACACACACACACACACACACACACACACACACACACACACACACACACTTTGAGATATGATTTATATACAACCATGCAGACACTCCTGGGGAAGACTGGCACAGGTTCACTAGCTGTGCCCCTTCTGTCCAGACTATAAGGTAGTAATCACTGCCACCAGAACCCTTACTTATGAGCTACTAAAAAGGCCCTTACTAAGAGTTGTCCAATTATTACTGTGCAATATTATTATCCAAATGGTAAGTGTGAGTGAGCAGGAAGGCTTATTTGGAGTGACTTTGTACAGTATCACTATATACATGCAATGTACTCTACACAAAACAGCCACAGTTGAAACATTTAAAAATATTTAATAATAAATAATAAAAACACAAGACAATACTTCTTACGACACAGTGCTAATTGATAGTTCAAACACAGGAAAATGCTGAAAATAATATTGTAGAATAGTTCTGACATCAATACAGAAAACAATTGGTCTAATCTTCCTATTTCCTAGCTATTTCTAAGAGAGACACTAAAGTCTAAGATTCTACTTACATACAGAGTACAGGCAGAGTAAAGCAAGTGCTGGTGAGTGGTCAGTTCTGAAGACAAATGCTAAATGCTCTCTCTCTGTCTCTGAGAAAGTCCTTTAGGTTGGTAATACATCCTGCTGACTCATTTTATATTACATCATTCTTAACAATTCTCTGGTTTCCCAGGCTAACAGAAACTCTACATTAACATTTCTTAGTAAGCTTGTACCTGGTCAGGAAACTACAGCAATTAAATACATTATATATGTAAAATCTAGCAATTAACTCTAGTCTCAAAACAATAGAAAGAATCTGCTGGTTCAGACACCACAGCTCCAAGCCCTGAGATCAAAACAGTCATAAAATGCTTGACTTATCAGCTTTCTTACAGCAGAGTGCACTGTTGTTACATTTTTGCAGTTCAACATCCAATACAGTTTTTTCACATTTAAGAGAACAAGCCTGCGGCTTATATTAATAGTTACAAATGACAGAATTATCTACAAAATTCTATCTTGCTAGGCTGGCAGCCTTCACATATCTTCATAGTCTATATGTTAAAAAGTTCTTGTAGTGCCAATGTGTACAACTCACTTAAGACACTCAAAAAACAAAACAAAAAAAAAAACTTTTGTTCCACTTTTTCAAAAATGTGAAAGCAATTAAATTATCTCTTACTTTGCTGCCTAACACTGGAAGCCACGTAACACATTCTTTTCAACTATGATTCCATAAAATTAATTCAGAATTCACTGTAACATCCCATTCGACACACAATATCTCTGAGTTTCAGTGCGCTACTGCTGCTGTGCAGTTTGGAAAAGCACTGTTGTACGTAGCTGATGTACCAAAATACCCCACCCCAACCTACTAAAATAGGTGTCTACAGAGTTATCTCCCTTCTCTGACTAGGATGCTAAAGAAATATGTAGTCAGTTAAACATAGTTAGCTTTAGAAATACAGAATGCTTGAACATGATCATGGTTTCCTGACTAGCTTTAGCACTATGAATGTTGTTTAGTCAGTAATTCGTGATAGTCTTGGAAATAAACACAAACAACATCTCAGCAGGGCAACATCTGTAATTCTCACCTGAACATTTAACTTGGTGGGCTGGCAGGGAAGTAAGTAGGATTTCCACACTTGCACACAACTTCTACAAAACCTTTTGGCATATAGCCTTTGCTCTTCAAAAGAGAAATCCCCAGACACTCCTATCACACAGACAATGCATGTACTAGATAGCGCACTTGGTCACTACTAACAAAAAAAAAAACTTGAAGTGAGAAGGCTAAGGAAAAAATCATTTAGATTACCATGCATTCTAAAAGAACATTTAACAAAACATACAACCATTAACCATGGCAACTATGCCAAGGCTTTATTTTACTTTAAATTCTAACACATCTTATTGCACACAGTAAATAACTTACTTAAAAAAAAACACATTCACCACCTGCTCCTGGCTTTACTTTCATGACTCATTGTCTCCTTCTAAGACATCTAGACTAATTGAGGGCCCATTGTTCTTTAATCCAAACTTTCCTTACTGAGTGTACTAACTGGATGAAGACAAACTGCTTCTTTTACCCTGCTATCAATACACAAAAATCAGATATAACTCAAAACTCTTGTCTTAGTCTCGCCAGTGTTCTTTATATATAAGAATTTATGTACTCACCATAATGTTCCATCTGAGTAGGTACTTAATTTGTCTGCAACCTGTGGGTATCGGATCCGACTTTGGATCCGAGCTGGCAGCTTTCCAAGCTACAAGATACGAGCTCCTAGCTCCTCTCCCCTACCCATAATCCCCTGCTACCTGCTGTATTACCTCAGATCGACTTTTTTGCCTTATCACCCAACTAATCGCCTCGAGAGAGGAATACACCAGATGTAATCTCCTGACAAGAAACTTACAGGTGACCAGAATATCCCAAAAAGGTTCGTGGGATGGCAGGGGGGGGTCGGTTGCAGACAAATGAAGTACCTACTCAGATGGAACTTTATGGTGAGTACATAACTTCTTTATCTGAAGTAGTTACTTCATTTTCTCTGCAACCTGTGGGACAGAGTCCCCAGCTACTCAAGAAGGAACCTGGGTGGCCTTTACGGAAGGATATTCCGAAGCACCGCGGAGCCAAAAGAAGCCCTGCCTCTCAAAATCATATCCAGTTTATAATGAGAAATGAACGTATGAGAAGAGGACCAAGTAGCTGCTGAACATATGTCGTCCAAGGGAACCATAGACCAAAAGGCTGCTGAGGTGGCCACAGACCTTGTAGAATGAGCGTGAATTCCAATAGGGGCCAGTTTGCCTGACGATATGTACCCTTGAATTATGCACTGACAGATCCAATTTGCTACAGTCACTTTGGAAATGGCTTTACCCATTGCTGATTTTGCAAAGGATACAAACAACTGGTCCGACTTGCGAAAATCTTTAGTTCTGTGCAAGTAGAAATGTAGTTGTCTGTGCACATCCAGTTTGTGCAACTTGTATTCTTCTTTGTTCTGAAAGTTTGGGAAGAACACTGATAAATTTATTGATTGATTAATATTTGACTCTGAAGCCACCTTAGGTAAGAAAGACGGGTTAGTCCTGAGGGACACTCTATCCTTGTGAAAGATAAGGTAAGGGGGTTTCATACACAGAGCTTGTAGTTCTGAAACCCTCTTGGCCGAAGTAATAGCCACCAAGAAGGCCGTTTTCCACGACAAGAATTTTAACGGAACCGAGGCCGCAGGCTCAAAGGGTGGACTTGTTAGGGCTTGTAAGACTAAGGTCAAATCCCATGGGGGAACCACAGTTTTCACAGGCGGCTTCAAAAGAAAGATGCCTTGCAAGAAAGTTTTGCATAATTTTGCAGATGCCAAGGACCCTAAGCCATCACCTACATGAAAATGGGAGATGGCTGCCAACTGCACCTTAAACGTAGAAGCACTTGCTCCCTGCCGAAAGATCAGTGAAAGGAAGTCCAGAATAGTCAGAATAGGGACTGTAAATGGGTCCAGGCCCTTGTCTTTAGCCCAGATGGAGAAACGCTTCCATTTACTATTGTAAAGTTTTCTGGTGGCCGGCCTATGGGCCGCGACCAGTATGGCCTTAACAGGAGATGAGATGCCGGGAGTCCTAGCCATCATTGGAACTGGATCAACCAAGCCGTAAGCTTGAGGTTCACCAGGTTCGGGGCTTGGCAACCCGCAGGATGCGAGATCAGGTCTGGAATGGGATCCAGAATTCATGGAGGAGCCACACTGCGAGACCGCAGATAAGGGAACCAGATCTGTCGAGGCCAGAATGGGGCTATGAGGATAACTCTGCTCCCCAACCGACAGGCTTTCTGTATGAATTTTATCATGAGCGGGAGGGGGAGATATGTATAAAGGAGACCGGGAGGCCAAGCATGAACTAGAGCATCTCTGGGACTCTCCCCTTTGGGGGGAAGTATTGTGAAATACTCGCTGCATTTCATGTTTAAAGGAGAAGCAAAAAGATCGCAGCAAGGCCAACCCCATTTGCGGAAGATCTGCTTCACAATAGATGGATTTAGAGACCACTCATATGGAGTGAGGAGTACTCGACTCAGTTTGTCCGCTAATATGTTGGACCGTCCCGGAATGTGCATTGCTACCAGAAACCGGTTGGTGGATATCTCCCATTCCCAAACTCTCATGGCCTCTCGACAAAGGAGATAAGATCTGGCTCCTCCCTGTTTGTTTATATACCAGACTACTGACATATTGTCCGTCTGGATTGCAATAGTCCCCAGAGGAAGAAGATCGTGGAGAGCTTGCAATGCCAAAAGCACCGCCCTCATCTCTAGGACATTGATATGCAAAGCAGTCTCTAGGGACGTCCATGTGCCTTGGACGGATCTGCCTGAACAATGCCCCCCCACCCGAGGCGAGAAGCGTCCGTGGTCAATGTGGCTTGGGGCGGGGGGATCACAAAGGGCTTCCCTTCTCTGAGTTCCCGTGCATGGAGCCACCAAAGAAGGGAGTCCTTGCAAACTCTGCTCAGTGGTTTCGGCGTGTTCAACGGATGGAGTGATAGGGACCACTGAACTTGTACAGTCCACTGTAATATCCTCATTCGCAGGCGTGCATGAAGGGAGAGACCAATCGCTGCCACCATAGACCCTAGTGCCCTCAGGACTAACTCCGCTGGAGGAGCAGGACTCTGAAGAAGGGCTAATACCTGATATGACAAGCTGCTCAGCCTGTCTGAAGTTAGAGTAGCTTGAGGGATACGGGTATCCAACCTGGCCCCTATGAATTCCAGGGCCTGAACGGGGCACAGGGAGGATCTCTGCAAGTTCACTGAGATGCCTAAGTTGTGGGCAAGGGTCAGGGCATAATCCCTTGCCACGCAGAGCTGATGCCTGTTGGTGGCGGTAAGGAGCCAATCGTCTAGGTATGGGAAGACCTGAATGCCCTGAAGTCTCAGGTGGGCTGCAACCACTGCCATGACTTTGGTGAACACCCTGGGGGCTGAGTTGAGGCTGAATGGAAGAACCCTGAACTGATAATGACTGGCTCCCAGCCGGAAGCGGAGGAACCTTATGGATCGTCTGTCCATCAAAATGTGGTAGTACGCATACTTGAGGTCTATAGAGCACATCCAGTCATTCTCCTGCAGAAGGGGGAGAATTGATTGGAGGGTGACCATCCAGAATTTTTCCTTGGGAATGAACAGGTTCAGAGCGGAAAGGTCTAAGATGGGTCTTAGGTCCCCCATTTTCTTTGGCACCAAAAAGAACCTGGAGTAATAACCCAATCCGGACTGATCTGGGGGGAATGGGCTGGATGGCTCTTTTTCTTAGCAACTTCGATATCTCTGAAGCCGCTGCCTCCCTCTGATCGGGAGGTACATCAGGGAGGTGTCTGGTCTTGGGGGGAAGGTTTATGAAGGGGATGGAATAACCTCTGTATATGATACGGAGCACCCATTGATCTGTTGTAAGGGACTCCCAATTTGACAGGTGCTCCATCAACCGCCCCCCGACTGCCTCCAGAGAGGGACAGTCAGGTAAGCCCTCAGGACTGCTGCGCGGGCCTGTCCGAGAAAGGTTCTCTAGACCTGAAGTTACGCGGCCCCCCTCTGCCTCTGGACCGGCGCCCACCTTGTCCTCCTCTGCCTCTAGAGGACGAGGGGTCCGAAGCTGGATGGGATTGCTGAGACTTACGGAACCACAGCTTCTTTTGTCCCTCTGATTCCTGGAGAAGGATCGTTGGGGATTAGAGAAGCGGACTCCAATGGCAGACAGTGTCTTCCCGTCCTTTTCGCTTTGGACCAGCGTATAACTGAAAACCGAAGATCCGTCAAAAGGGGCATTCGCAAAGGATGCCTTGAAGGGATCTGCGAAGTCGTAATGACGGAGCCAGGCGTGACGTCGCAAGACCCCTGCTCTGCTGGCCCTAGCGGCTCCCTCCATGGGAGAGAAGCCACATGGACGTATTAGAAATGGATTTTAAAAAAAACATTCTTGTCTCTGACCAACATGGACTCCGGGGGGGCGGGGCTGCAGCGTATTCCTTGATCAAGTCTCGCTGTAGCCTGATGGTATGTGCCATATAGTTCAGCGCCCTTATCGAAAAGGTCGCTGAAGCAAACATCCACTTCCAATGTGGTCCAGTGCTCGAGATTCCTTATCTGGTGGGTGGACCGAAGAACTCTCCTGAGCAAGTTCTTTCTTGGTGGCAGTTGCCACCAACATGGCATCATCGGGAGATACCTTGGCCCAAGACTGCCTATCTGTAGGGGGGCTAAGGACTTTATCAGGACGCCTAGGAATTGGCTCCACGGTGTCGAGCTCCTTCCACGCCCTGGTAGTAATTAAGTCTACCAGGGGGTCAGCTGAAGGGGACACCCAGGAGGTAGATGGGCCTGCCTAAATGCCTCCAGAAACACGGATTCATCCACGGAAGGTTTTTGGGCAGACCACCCCCCTCTAATACGCAACATTTCCATGATGTCTCCGAAGGAGACATCCTCGGGGGGTGACCTTGGGGAGCCTTCCCTTTCATCTAAATCCATGTTGGTGGTAACGGACTCAGGGGAGTCCAGGTGCCTCCTTTTACACCTACGTTTCCGAGGAACCTCCTCAGTGGGGCTATCCGAAGAGGGCTCATCCACGGGTTCTTGTTCCTCCAAGGGAACTAGCTGGAGGGCTTGGGCAGGCTGTCCTGATGGTCAGATGATGGAAGATAGACCCTCATACAGTGGGGGTGTGGGAGGATCTGAAGCCCAGACCAGGGACCTGGAGGACCTCGATTGTACCCTGTCCACTACCTCAAAAGCCGAAGGAGAACTACTCTCGCCAGGCTCCGAAAGCATTCTTATCGGCTCCGAGGTAGGGATCGGAGTCGGGGCTGATGCGTTCGGCACCAAGAGAGAGGTGCGCTCCGAACCCAGCGGCACCGAAGACACACCAACTCCCCCAGATCCGAAGCTCAGCCCTCGGCCCCGAGAACTCAGATCCGACAAGCTCGAGGGTATAGTCAGCGTCGAAGAGACCAGCGCTATCTGCACCGACAAATCCCCGGCTCCGAAAGGCCCGGATCTGACGACTCTGAGACCCAAAAACGAGTCGGAGAAGGAGTGATTGGGGCAAAAATGGGGGCCACACTCCCTCCCAGAGGGGGGAGAGTCAAGAGCACCCCCATCTGCATTTGGGTCTGTATGAATCGACGCATCATCCGATCCATGTCCGCTTCAGTGAGGCTTCTGGTTGATCTAGAAGAAGTTGTCGAGGTGGGCCGGGAGGGCTGCCTCGACGACCTCGAGGGAGATCGGTCCTCCCCATCCGGCTCCGGTATGAAACTGTGCGAACGGAGCTGAGAGGAGGAGGATCCAGAGACCCTCGAGGGAGACTTAGTCGTTTTAGATGGCAGGGCTGAGGGTTGAGACTCGGCCCCCCCTTTTATGGAATTTATGTCCCTCCTTATCCTTGTGCCTCTTCTCGCTGGTAGAAGAGGCACTCGTGCTCATACCCAAAGAGGGAGGTTGAGTCCCGGGTTGAGCAAAGGGGTGTAGAAGGCACCGGGGCTGCCGAGACAGCCTGAGTGGGAGAGGAAGAAGAAGCCGATTCCTGGGGTAGCTTTCCCGCCAGGATCAGCTTATTCTTCCTATCCCTAAGCACCCGGGGGTTAAAGGCCACACAAATTTGGCAGGCCACAGATAAATGGGCCACCCCCAGGCATAAAACGCACTGAGTGTGGCCATCAGCTGGTGAAAGCTGATGGCCACACTCAGTACACTTGGAAAAAATGGCTTTGGGCCCTTCAGCCATTTTAAGTCTCTCACACACACACACCCAAACACTGAAGGGGGGGTGTCACAGAGAGAAAGAAAAAGCTAACTATAAGAATAACTAAACTACCAAAAGAAAAATCAGTGCACTACACACACGTACACAACTACAATTTTACAAAAAGCTAGAGAAAAAAAAAGGTTTTTAGCAAGTTAATGATCTCACCAAACCAGGAGCTCTTCAAAAAGTAGCTACTTCAGCCGCGGCAAAAAACGATCTGAGGTAATACAGCAGGTAGCAGGGGATTATGGGTAGGGGGAGGAGCTAGGAGCTCGGATCTTGTAGCTTGGAAAGCTGCCGGCTCGGATCCGAAGTTGGATCCGATACCCACAGGTTGCAGAGCAAATGAAGTAACTACTTCAGATACATAATCTGATATCTGACGTGTATGATTTATCAGTCAGTTTTTTGTGCCAGTGAGAAGCAAATTACCTTCATCATCTGTGTTACAGTGTGTAAACTTAACAATAACAAAAAACAAAAACAAAAAAAAACAGCATCATGAATGAGCTTAGGAAAACTTACTTTATTGTTTAATCAGTCATGAGACACCAGCAAAAATCTGGGCAGAACCAGTATCACTTACTTACACTTCTAAAACAAACTATGTTTTTTACATTTGTATTTATTTATTTTGTGTGTGTGTGTGTGTGTGTGTGTGTGTGTGTGTGTGTGTGTGTGTGTGTGTGTGTGTGCGCGTTTGTGTATGTTCATTACTATTATTCACTAGGTACTCAAAAAGCACCCAACATACTTTCAAGAGAACAATTCTTTTTTCTGGTCACTGAATTTTTTCCCATCTTGGCCTCTGCTACATAGGCCATTACTTGAACCCAGGTAACTGTTTTTTTCAGAGAAGGGCTTTTCCTTTGTGACAGAGGGCCACCTTAAAATGTATATGTTTGATTAGAGTTACTCCATGGAGTCATAAAATTGTATTAAATATTCTACATTACTTGTAGTGCAACAGAAGGATGAAATAAGCTGTACAAGTGCTTTTGTTAATGGACAATGAGCAACTTTAGCATAAAGACAGTAGAAGTATATACGTTAACTGCTGTAAAGACATTATGCATTGACTGCTGTTTTCATTTTGTATACCTATCTAATACCACAGTTTATTGAAGACTATCTTCTTTTTTGCACTGTAGGTGTTTTTTAAAGCAGGTTTACTTGGTCATCTGGAGGAACTGAGGGATGAGCGACTTGCAAAGATTATTACTATGATCCAGTCAAGAGGGAGAGGAAAACAGATGCGCATTGAATACAGATCTTTAGTTGGACGTGGGTAAGAGTCTTAAATATGTATTGTTGCATTAGTATACCAAATTTGTAAAACAGTGAAAGCTGCTCAGTTCTACATGTGTCTTTACAAAATAGCAATTTATTTTACAAAACGAAATAAACATTTTTATTTTCTGCTGTCATAAAGTTATAAATGTAGAAGCTTTCCAAAGATTACACTCTCTTACCTTGAAAACTCTATTAGAAAGTTAACTAACAGCTGCTGTACACTTTATGCAGCCAAGTGAACAATATTGAGACGTTAAATGCAGCAGAGTTTAGCAAAGAGCTTTGACAATTGTCACAAATCATGTTGGTCAGCTAAAACATCCAGTGTATTACCAAAGACTATGACTTGTGTAATGAATGAGTATCCATATAGTAATGTACATGTACATGTATATCTGCAACACCAATATCTCCACCATCATTAGAACTAGGGACCTAAATATTCACCAGCAGGTAAATAAAACATGGTGGAGGGAGAGGGTTTTAACCTAGTACCTAAGAAGCCTCTGGAATAAACTTCTCCTGCACTCACTCATTGAGTTCCTTTAAACATAAACTAGATGACTGAGTAGATATCCACAGATTTTCTATGAGATTGACTGGAATGGCCCTCCTAGATAAAAGAGGTTAAGCCCAAGGGAGGGTATGGGCAAGGTGTGAATGGTCATAAGACTGAGTGGCCATGGAATAACTGTCAATCTACGGGTATCTAGGTAACATGCCAGGGAATCACTGGTTTTAGAGGTTCAAACTAGGCTTTGCTTTTTACTGCTTTCTCCTGCATCATAACACTTTTGACTCTGAGTTGTTATTGGGCAGGTGATGCACATGATGTACTCATCATCAGACTGAGCCTTGATGTTGGCTTTGTTTTTGTGAGTCACATCTATTTTAATTATTTACCTCACAGAAATATAGATAGCGGTGGGAGAACCCCCCCCCCCCGAAAAATGTGTACTCTGCTTATGTAGCAGACCCATGGTTTCCTTTATCAAATGAAGAACCAGTAATATAATAATAAGCTCTTATTCATTATAAAATTTGCATTTGGAATAAGAATAAATACACACACACACACACACATGCACTCAAGCATGCACACATACACAAAATGCATGGCTGCATGACTGCTGAGGTATTCAGGCCCTGTAGTCCTTATTTGGTAAGACTAGATCAGTAGGGTGAATTTAATTTAATTTTAGGTGATTTTTATTTTATTAGGGCTGCCATTCTAGTCATTCAGTGGAATATTCGAGCTTTCATGGCTGTCAAGAATTGGTCTTGGATGAAGCTTTTCTTCAAGATAAAGCCACTCTTGAAATCTGCAGAGCTTGAAAAGGAAATGGTAAACTTGAAGGAGGAGTTCCAGAAATTAAAAGAAGCTTTAGAAAAATCTGATTCCAGAAGAAAGGAACTTGAAGAGAAACAAGTTTCACTTGTTCAGGAGAAAAATGACTTACTAATACAATTACAGGCAGTAAGTATTATTTATACACGATGCATGTGCGCATAATCATGTATACAGACTTTTGTCTGGATAATTAAATTGTGTTTATAACACTAGAATGGCTCCCTATCAAAAATATAAGATTTGATACTGAAAGTTCTGACGCTTGTTAAAAAGCAAATTGGGATTTCATTAAAAAGCAGGAACTCCAAAGTTATATTTTACTCCTTTAATGTGTTTTATCTGTGGAGCTTAGATCTCGTGAAACACCCCCCCACACACTCCCTAGCTACTTATTAATAATAACTCAAATATCACTGATTCTCAGATTTGGAGGAATACTCTGAGATACAGAAGTCTTAGAAATAGTATGTTTTCCTCTACTTAGGCACTTACAAATATTCTAATTTAAGGATTGATCAATATGTCCATGTGATTTTAAAAGGCACACTGATTGAATCAGAAATGACATTTTCACAGCAACATGTCACTGAATTTACAGAAAGTGTATACTGTCTAAAACTGAGCTTTGCAAACATGAGAGGTGTCATTTTTTCCTCTGTCAAACATAATATGCTTTAAATTTTACAAGTCTTGTGTCACAGCAAATGATTACAACATGGTTATTGGACATTAGTGAGAACTTGTGCCATATTGTGGTGCAGCTGCTGTTTCAGCAGTCCCAGTTCATACAAGCATACTGCATGCCTTCTGTATCTAAGTCAGGAGCAGCACAGACAAATAAACAATTGCTGGGTCTTCATCTGTGACAGGGATTGAAGATTTGCACCACATAATGCGTGCAAGCATCCACAAAAGGCTGGCACTGCAGAACACGTTGTCTAGCTCTGCATATCACAAGGAGAGCAACGTCATGTTTGTTGCAGCTACTTTACTGGAAACCTTGTCATTTAATACAGCCTGTAAGTGCTGGTCACATGAGCTGCTACGTATTCATTTATTTGTTATATATTTTAGCACAATCTGCCATTTGACTATAAAAATAATTTCATAATATATGAAATATAAAAATAGTTCTTCTGGTTTGAAAATAAAGGAAAACTCCAGGTTATCAACTATAATGACAGACAGTTTTAGAAAACTCAGGTCTCCAAACTTTTATTGCTGTTCTTAACTCCGCAGCCTATTGATTGTTTTCTCTTCCAGTGCCACTGTGGCCACAGATCTTGAATTCGCTTCCTTCCTGCCAGTAGTAGGGCCACAGCAGTATCACAGGTTGTTGCCCTCCAGCCTGCCATTAGGCTGTATATGTGGCTGAGGTAGCATAATGATACCAATACCAGAGTGTTTGATGAGAAAACGGAATCACAATAAATGACCATCTGCCTGTTAAAATGAATAAATGATTATTTTTATGACTGACTCAGTGTAAAGCACATAACAAACATAGCACAAGAAAATAAGGGTGTAAGTAATGGGAAACTAATTAGAAAGCACCACTTCTGACATGGAAAAATCAAAATTTTCAAAATGATTTTTTTTTCTTTCATTTCTGCTAATTAGAAAAAAAGTTGCTCTTGAATCCTGGTGATCATTATTATAGGTTCATAGGTTAGCACTAGGTTAACTGCTCTTTTGAACCATTGTAAGCCTAGCTAATTATCCCTTATGAGACTCAAACCCTGCACCTTGTGTTTGTAAGGCAAATACCTTAACCATTGGGCCACCCTCCCAATTTCCATCTTGTTTCTAATCCTGTCCGGTCAATCCTTCCTATGACACCAAGAACTGTGATTTAGTGTGAATGAAGTAGTGAACATAAAGTAAGAGAAGTAACTTAGAGATCAAGTGCAACAGTTTTTCTCATTTGTTTTTGTTATAATTATGCCCTTAGCTTGTAAAGTGGGTTTTCTTAGTCCAAAATGTGTAGTTTTTACTTTAGTTACTTCAGTGGACATATATTTATTAAGTTTAATAAACTGTTTTTTCTGTTTACTGTGTGCTGAGCAACTGTCCAATTATTTCCTGATTCAACATCAACCAGTCCTACCTTCTGATGATGCATTAGAGGGGAGAAACAGTTCTGTAGTGGGTTGCTATGTTTTATGTAGTCTGCAGCAGATTATATTACAGAGTAACCAGAATGTAGCGCAGTCAGCCACTCAGTCAGACAATAAATCAATAAATAAAAACAAGTGATATTCACGTGGAAGGTAAAAAAGTAAGTTGGAACAAGATTAGTAAGGTAAGCAGCGTAATAAAACAGATATAAAACTAATAAACCGTTGCCTACCAACGGATTGATTAATCACTTTTTGGCATATAGATGTGTGACTCACGTGCATACTGAATTTGTCCATAATATCAGTTACACAAAAAGAAAGAAAGAAGGAAAGAAGGAAAGAAAAGAGAAACATTAGGAGACTGAAGTGTTTTACCAGCTTTGAAAGTAGGTAAAAACACTTACCACTGTCGAACAAAGAGTAGAATACCTCACAACTTCTTTGATTAAGAATTCTGGACAAATCCAAAAATAATGGGAGGACAAAGGAGCAAATCAGGGACAGGTTTTAAATGTGTTGCTAATTCACTTAAAATGTTAATAGAACAAGTTGTATATCAACATGCATTTTCTGAACAACAGGAAGCATAAAACTCTGTCTGGACTTATTTACTGACTGCAGGTCTCAGTGATTTACCACAAATTCAAATCTTTTATGAGAGACAGGGTAAACCTATGAGGTAAAATCAGGGACAGCTGAGAGATTTGGATGGAAGGCAAAATGAAGTGCTCCTCTGTGGAATTATCAAACATAAAACCTGTTGGACACTTCAGTACAGCACACAGTCTCTATCGCATTAAAGTCAAATGTCTACTATGGAATGATCACTTTACTGCATCTTCATTTTTACAGATGAGCAAATTATTGCAAATGGTTTAGAGCTAGGCCAAAGTAAGACACAGGAAGATGGAGAGAATGGGGTAAACGAAGGAAGTGCTGATGAAGCTGTTACCACTAAAGGACACGATGACAGAAGGAACAGATGTTCTGCTCACCAGGGTCTGAAAGAAACTGACAAAAGTACTGCAGAATTCCTCACTAAAAATTTTAATGCATTTTTGGTCAAGAAAAAGGCATCTGAGGATAGTAAGATGGCACATTTGTAAATCTTTTATGTGATGGGGTAGGATATTCCCGGGAATTATACATCTGTTATCCTGATAGCTGAGGCAAAAAGAGTCAATGAGATATTCAAATGAATAGATCGGCTGATTGCTTGCTCAGAAGCTAATAATCTCTAAGATTACAATCAGAATGGGCTTATGACAAAAATATGTCAGCAATAATACATTCATAATTCAGTAATCTAAATAATGAATTTAATTTTATTGCTAGATTGCAAAAGAGATAGATAGCAGTGTCCTAGTAATTACAGCTAAGTTAGACTTTAGCATGGGATTGGTTGGATTCAGTACCACATAAATGACTGTGGCAAAAACTTCAGGGGTTAGAGAAGCTACTTAGATTAAAAGGCTAGACTGAATCTTGGTCAGAGGATAGGGCCCAATATACTTGCTTTAAAACGTGTCCTTTATTTTATATGTCATCAGTATAAGGTAGTAACATATATGTGCAAACTGGTGTTACAGCATTATTCTAACACTGGCATTGTCTAGAACAATAGAAATAGAATGATGACTGCTGCATTATTATGCCACTAGGTAATACAGTTAATTTCACATTGAAGGTACACCGGCTTGTGACCCTGGTTAAGGCATTAGCAACATGTATCTTCATAAAGTTAGAGATTTTTAAAGTGTAACACATAAATATAGTAACACGATCTAAATGCTAAAAGCACATAAAGCAGTAAACTGTCTTTCGGCTTTTCCCGGTTAGGGGTCGCCACAGCAGAACTTCAGTCCGCTTATGATTGACAGTAGATTTTTACGTGCTGGCTTGCCGGGCCTAACACACAACCTTCAATGAAGGAAAGTCCATTCACGCATGTTGACACACAGAGAAGACGCTCTAACTGAGAATCGAACGTGCAACATCTAACTGTGAGGCGACAACGCTACCGCAGCACCACCACCGCAGTTATAATATAAAACAGTAACAGAAAAAAATGAACACACTCAGTTTTGGCTCCTTAATATAGTATTGAGACCTACAAGTGTAATACTTTAAATTGTGAAAAGTAAGCAGTTGATATAAAGGAGAATATATTGATATACTTTGAAAAATGTTTGCAGGGAGACTAGTCACCCTGTACCCCTATACCTGTGTAACTTATATACAGTAACTCCAAGATCACTGTACTTAGGAGAAAAGGGATTACTTTGAAGTAACTCTCACCATGGAAGTAATACTAACTATGCACTACTTTGCCTAAGTGATTCTCCCTGCTTAATTTCCTAACTAATGTTATGTTCCTCCACATATATAAGTTCAACCATATATTTGTCTATATTCAAGTGTTTAAAGTTTTGTTCTATTTCATACTATGTATATATTTTTGTTTTCACATTTTTATCCTGTAAATGTGTTAGCACTCAATTTTGTTTATAATTTATATTACTTGTTGTGATAATTTGTATGTAAGCTTAGACTGGAGCTTTTCTCCCCTGGCCTCTACTGAAAATGTGCACTGTTTCAGTTGGACCATCCTGGTAAACAAATGTAAAATAAATAATGTGATCTTGGCCACAGCAAGCATGATCCCTTTTTTCACACTATCTTGCTGTTCTAGGACTTCCAGTTACTAGTCTTACAATCTGAATCAGTTATGCTTGATTTCATTTTATTATCATTCAGTAAAAAATGTCTCTTCAGTCTAGCAAACACTTTGTGTTCTGCACCATCAGCATGCATTATTTTAATGATAAACTCAAAATATTGTACATCATGTTGTTCGTCCTCCCTCTGATACATAAAACATTCAACCCAGTTTATTCAAAACTGCAGTCTTCAGTACTTACTCTGTATTTAGGAGTATTTGCTTTAACATGACACTAACATGAATATCAGCATTTGTTCCACTGTTGTCTTGCACTCTTTTACTCCAACTGTTGCCTTATGGGCTTGGGTTGAGACTTTAAATGGTTTGAGAACCAGTTTACCTACCCAGTTATCACAATCACTTCTTGTAACTGTGCCATGGAAATCAACTAAAAGCAAGATTATGCCAAGAATGTTTCCAGTTCTACTTTTTCTTTCATCTGCAATGACAATTGCATTCTCTATATTCAGTTCAGCTTCAGATTTCTACTTCCTTGCAAGTGTTTTTTTGTTCGTACTGCCATTATTAAATTTGTTAACGCCTGTTCATTGTTTATCAAATCCATGACTCTGTCTTGAGCTAGACACATGAGTGATTTGTGGCCATCACATCCTCACCAAGCAATTCGTCTAGTAAGAGATACAACACCAATTTAAAGGTATTGGACCTATGGGAAGACTAGCAGACACCTGACCACATGCACAACATGTTGGATCAACTGAGGGAAGAGATATTTCCAGACAAACATTCTAAATTCTCTAGATCTAGTGGTATACTTTTGCAACTGCCATACATATCCAGAAGTTTTATCATTAAGTTTCACCTCTAATTCTTTGATCCGTATCTGGCATTAGCACTTCAAATACTTTTTTTAGGCATTGTCAAATTACCTCTAGCCTCTATTAATAAGGATGCAAGTTGGGGTGTATCTGACCTTTGTAAGTGTCAGGACATTTGCAGAATTTAGCATTCCTTTACATTCTAGTCCCAATACGTTTTTATACCACATTTCTTTTAATGTAAACTTAGAAATATCACCTACTTCTCCTGCACGTTTCCTTTGCACTGATGAATGTGTTTTTCTTTCATTCCACACTCTTAAACCCCCTTCACCTGCAACATATATATAACTGTATCCAACAGGTATGAGCTAATTTGTCCAGGGTCTTGGTTTTGTAGTACACAATATTTGCCACAGCATCCCCAAAGCCTCTTTTAAAACATGAAGGACATTTATTTTCTCCTAAAGTATAATAAACATAATGCCCTTTCAGTTTCTTCTTTAAATGTACTCACTAGTCCAGGGAAACATTTTTGTTAAGCATTATAGGCCGTCATCTGCAAGAGATAAAAAAAAAAATCATTTAAACTGTATCACAATATAAACATGGGTTCTTCCATGTCCTTTCCAGCCACCAACTCATCTGAGCACACTGTAAGTTTTCTACCATCCAAAAATAAAGTCTTATCATTAAATCATTATATTCTTTATCATTTTAAGAAAAGAAGATTTGAACTATCCACCTGGAAAGATTTGAAGGAATAAGGAACTAAAGGCAAAAAAATCATATACATATATACATACATATATATATGGTCTAAATTCCACCCTCTAATTTTCCATTTTCTAAACTCCACTTTAAGCCTGTTTATCAGCACCTCAAATGATTTATTAGCTGAGCCCTGTTTTGACTTCTCTAACAGACTCCTACACTAGACTTCCCACTAACACTAATAGCCTGGTTTCAGTTGAGACAGCCCCTTTGGGCTTCATTGGACCCTGGTAATTACAGACCCATATGCCTGACCAGTCTTATCTATAAATCTATGAAAAGGATCGTTATGGAATTAATATGCAAGGATATAGGTATCCTAGAGACTCCTGACCAATCCCAGTTTGGATTCATCAAGGCCAGGTCCTGCCTACTTAGCTTGGCTGACTTCTTTGAATAAATTGCTGAAGCAATGAATGAGGGCAAAACGGTACACACCACATATCTAGACCTCACTAAGGTGTTCAACACCATCTCTTATTCAGGTATTGTAGATAAACCCTCCTAGTTAAATGTCAGTCCCTATGTAATTCATTGGATAGCAATCTGGCTCACAAATAAAACTCGGAAGTTAGGAAGGGTGACTATACCTCCTCGAAAAGACCTGCCACCAGCAGTATACCCCAGGATTCAGTCCTTGGGCCACTGTTTTTTGGCATTTAATTGTCAGAGGACAAAATTAATGTTAAGGGTTTGCAAATGACCAGGTTTGTGGTCATAAACTTCCCAGAAGATCCTCAAAAAGACCTGCCCCAAACAAATAGCTGGTGTCAAAGCCATGGACTAAAACTAAATGAAAGAAGTATATAACTGTATCCTTTGGCAAGCATGACTCCTCCTGTGTCTATTACACTGACAGCACACCCCTGAAAATTGATCCCATAGTTCGGGATCTGGGAACCCATGTTGACAATGAACTGTCCCTTGATCACTGTGTAACCACTGTTGTAGGGAAGTCATTTTGCATTGCACACCTTATATCTAAAAGTATTGTATCCAGATCCAGGAATGTAATCATTCCACTGTACTTGGCACTCATTAGGCCAGCCAATGAGTATAATGCCCCTTTTGGTATGTACCTGACCAAGGACTTGTTACAACTGGAATGACCAAAATGTTTTTTTCAAAAAAAAAAAATCAAGTGCATAAATTGTAAAAGCTATGCAGATCATCTTAAAGCCTTGTTCTCTTCTAAGTATCATACAGCTTACAGAGGTGCGACCTTTGCCTTGCATATGGAACTTCAACAGTCCCTATTCTGTCAGACCTATTACACATCTGCAAGTTCACTGGTACCATCTTGTTTGCAAAACAAATCGAACATGCTAGTGTGATAAGTTTGAATCAAAGAGAATATTACTTTTGTGGAACTGTCTTTCACACCACATAAAGCAAAGTACTTATTTTACTCTGTTGAAATGTAATAAGGATGAATGGATGGGTAACTGCAAATTCCCTGCCAGTTTAGCACCTCTGTCCCTCGTGGATAGGGGAAACATGTAAATGTTCCAACATATCCTTGCTCAGTCAGTATTTGGGATATTTGTATGCTAAATGTAAGGACTAAAAACTACTATGGAAATGTAATGCTAGGCTTCTTGTGGGACATGAATAGAAAGTAAGCACCTATGAACCTATAAAAAAGAGATGTTTGATTATTACATATGTTATAAGGCAGACAGGTAGACAGGCAGACTTAGTGTCTCTTTATGTTGTCAAACAAATGGAAGGCTATAAAATGAAATATTTCAGCATTTGTGTACTCTGATCAAACAAAAACACACACTGGGCATTACAGTCATGCCACTAGCAGGACTGCAACAAGTCAGAAAGATCTAGTCAGCTGACAGAATACTGGAGGAAACTATGTTCCCTAAATGTTTCCACAATGTTTTCTAATACCTACCATCTCTGATGTGAGATTGCAGTTGTGCAAGCCATATTTCACAGCTACCAGGGGGAATCGCTCTTTTCTCTACTATTACACGAGCATGGAGTTGGTATATATAAGTAGCAGGGAAATATGGTGAATGAAGTCCCTGACATGGGGGATTCAGTTGGGCTTGCCCACTACAAAAACAAAACATTTTTTTTTCTGATTTTAACAGCAGATTCATTGTGCACATTTTTTTTGAGTTTTATCTGTCCACATTATTAGTGAGAACTTCTTTGAGAACTCATAGTTATGCACATTTTTTTAAGAGTTTTATCTGTCCACATTGTTAGTGAGAACTTCTTTGAGAACTCATAGTTGATCCATCACTAACAATATAGTGTGATGATTGTTACAATGTCTCCCTGTTCTACCTCCTCCTTAAAAGCTATACCCCAGATCCGCTCTCAGTATGAATGCAAAGCAATGCCCTGTTTAAAATTTATTGTTGCAATGCTGTGTGTGATAAATGACATACAAACTAAAACTGCACTGTCCATTTAACAGGAACAAGACACGCTTGCTGATGCTGAAGAAAGATGTGATTTATTAATTAAGTCCAAGCTGCAGTTTGAAGCAAAGGTCAAAGAAATGGCAGAACGTCTGGAAGAAGAAGAAGAGATGAATTCTGATCTCACCTCAAAGAAGAGAAAATTAGAGGATGAGTGCTCAGAACTGAAAAAAGATATTGATGATCTAGAAATTACATTGGCAAAAGTTGAAAAGGAGAAGCACGCAACCGAAAATAAGGTAACGGATACAGAAACTATATTCAGTAACATGGCAGTATGGCAAAGTACTCCTTGATATTAGTATACGATTATCTAGAGCCATGTATGAAATTGATAACTTGTATCAATTCTTCACCAGTGTTATTATATTAGGTCTAATTTGTTATAATTACTTAAACTACACATTTTTATTTTTGAAGATTGTAAAATTATTGTTCTTAATTGTTCTTAAAATGTTTTGTAATAATTTGGAGATTTTCTCCCTGGACCTCTGTTGAAAATGGGCTTCTACCAAGTCAGACTTTCCTGGTAATCAAGTGTCAGTAAATAAATAACAGGAATTTCTTATATCTTTATGTATGTGACTCTCTGAGCTATGAGAAGGAAGCCTGCATGGGTGTAAACAATCAACAGTGTCTGCTTCTCTAAACAATTATTTTTCCAAGTGTAGTAAAAGCATACAGTACATTAAACTACTCGCCACACACACACACACACACACACACACACACACACACACACACACACACACACACGCACACACGCACACGCAAACAGACATTCTAGGATTAACAAAAACTGAGGGTTATGCTACTCAATGCCAGGAGTTTAAATCTCAAAGTGTACGCGCTCAAAGCATTTCTCAGTATGGAGAACGTCGACATCTGTGCAGTAACTGAAACCTGGTTCAAGGCTCCAGAGAACACCCCAGCACTACTAAGCTTGAACTCATACCACACTTTTCGGCCACAGAACACAGACCGAAACACAAAAGGAGGGGGGATATCCATATTCATCAAGGATACCTACACCTCCAGGTTAGTGGCACAGCATGCTACCTCTGAGATCATCCATGTGCAACTAACATCGGGCAAATCTGCAATGCAAATTGTGGCCTGCTACAGATCACCCTCCATGACCCAGGACCACCACTCCAACTTTCTGGAGACACTGGAAAACATGAAGGTCCCACCGAACACCCTGATATTGGGCGATTTCAATTACCCTACCATTCACTGGGAAAACTACTTGAGTACAAATTCCCAGGTCCAACGCTTCCTGGAATTCATCAACTCAAATGCCCTGGATCAGCTGGTAAACTCCCCTACCAGAGGTGAAAACATATTGGACCTGGTCATCACCAACATGGGCGACAGGTGTTCTACACCAGACGTCAACCCGTCACTGGTTAGATCAGGCCATAAACTAATCACTGTGGATGTCCACACCCCACCACCACCACCCCCTGCTAAGGAAACCACAGTAAAAACCATTTCTAAAGCAAACTTCACCTTACTTAAGACAGAGGTGGTAAGTTTCACAGCCTTCACGCTAAAGGATAACACTGCCCAAGATGCAGAAACCTTTACAAATGCACTCTATGAGCACCTACAAGGATGCATGGATCATGCCATTCCTAGCAAAACCAAGACTCACTCTTCTAAGAGAAGGAAACCAGTTTGATGGACCCCTGCAATAAGCAGGCTATACAATAGAAGGAGGAAACTAGTTCAGAAAAAAAGCAAATCCCAAGAAGGAAACACATCCCTGATCAGTATTAGTAAGAAACTAAGGTCCCTCATGAAATCATCCAAGGCTAACTTCGAAAGAAAAATAGCCAAGGATTGAAAAGATAACCATAAAGCCTTCTTTAGTATGTTAAGACTCTAAGTGGCAACTCGCAGATATGCACTGAACTAGTGCAAAATAGCACAAAATATACTGAACCTACTGATATTGCCAACATCCTGGCAGATAGATTTAGTGCTAACTTCACCCTATTTTCACCTCCAAAAAGACCCACAACAATACCGGAAAAGTGTAGTGTCCCAAAAATCACAGACGCATAGGTGAAAGCAGCCCTTTCAAAAGCCGAAAGCACAGTGTCAATGGGACCAGATGGTGTCCCAGGCTGCGTCTTGCATGAACTACGGAACGAACTAACCCCCTACCTAAACACCTCAGCGTCTGCACAGGCTACGTGCTCAGAGAATGGTGAACAGCAACATTTATTCCTCTCCACAAAGAAGGGGTCACAACTGACCCTGGTAACTATCGCCCCATAAGCCTGACTAGCCTGGTCTGCAAGGCTATGGTGTGCATCATCATGGAACTCATTAACAAAGACATTGGGAACCTCCAAACACTTGACACGACCCAGTTCAGCTTTGTTAAAGGCAGATCATGCCTATTAAACCTGGTTGACTTCTTCAAGACAGTCACCAAGGCCATAGACAAGGGAAAGGTGGTTCACACAGCCTACCTTGACCTCACCAAGGCTTTCAACACCATACCCCACTCGGGTATTACAGAAAAACTCACCAGCCTGAACATAAACCCCTACGTCACGAGATGGGTTGCCAACTGGCTTACAGACAGAACTCACACAGTAAGAATAGCGGGCTCCAGGTCCGATTCTAAACCAGTCACAAGTGGTGTCCCACAAGGCTCAGTCCTGGGACCCCTACTGTTCAGCATATACTTCTCAGAAGTACAGGCAAACACAGGAGGACTATGGCTAACCAAGTTCGCTTATGACTGCAAACTGGGAGCCATAATTGACTCTCCGGCTGACACGGACATCCTCCAAAAGGGCCCTATTGAGATGGACACCTGGTGTCAAAGTCATGGACTCAAGCTAAATGCCAAAAAATGCATAGTCATCCCATTTGGGAAAAACAAAACACCCACGAAATACCACATAGGTGGCAGCCCCCTTAATACAGAAGAGGTAATAAGAGATCTGAGGACCCAGGTAGATAGTAATCTCTGCTTTGACAATCATATTGCCAAAGTAGTTAGGAAATCCTTCTATGTGGCATATCTAATTACTAAAGGGTTCGCATATAGAAATAAAGAGGTTATAGTGCCCCTCTACTTGTCACTCATTAGACCCATCATAGAGTACAATACCCCATTTGGGATGTACCTCACAAGACACTTCCAACAGCTGGAAAGACCACAAAAGTACCTCACCAAGAGGATTACTGGCCTCAAACATATGTCCTATGCAGCTCGACTGAAAAAACTCCGGCTGCACTCAGTGGCATATCGCTTATTCAGAGGTGATCTCTGCCTGACTTACAAAGCCATGTCCAACTCAGAATTGATGGACATGCTCCACCTAAAGAAATCCAAGTCACTGTGAGCCACGCGCTCTAGTGAGCTAAACCTTGCCACAACAATAAATAGAACATGCTGGAAGGATAGATTCCTGTCACAGAGACTACGGAGTATAGAACAAAATTCCATATTACATCAGGCAGAGCCCCTCACTAACACTCTCCAAGGGAAACCTTGACGAGTGGATGGGTAACAGAAAATACACCCCTGGGATCATTTCATTGTCTCTGCTTGACAGAGGATCAGTTAATTAATCAATGGGGCAGCGAAAGCCGACACACTCTGGCTAGGCTTATAAATGCCCTCGGACAGATAGCCTAGTACCTACCTATGAACCTATGAATATATGTAACAGAAGCTCAATGTAATGCAAAACAAGGCATAAGGGCAAGATAACCAGCTAGAGAAAAATTGTCCAGGCTTGCCAAATGAATGACCTCTGCTAATTATACCTAATATATATATATATATATATATATATATATATATATATATACACACACACACACACACACACACACACACACACACACACACACGCACGCACGCACGCACGCACACACAAAACTATTTTAAATATATATATATATATATATATATATATATACATATATATATGAGAGAGAGAGATGGGAAAAGGGGTTGTGAATGGGTGTATGTATGTGTATATATATATATATATATATATATATATATATATATATATATATATATATATATATATACACACACACACACACACACACACACAGATTATATATATATACCTACCTGCTTTTATCAAACATGTCCCATTTTACAGACGCTTTGTGGATGATCTTTTCCTTTTATGGAAGGGTGACCATCTAGAATTATTGAACTTTATTAATTCTATCAATACCTCTACTACTTATTTGAGTTTTAGCCACGAGACATCAACCACTAAGATATCTTTTTTAGATATCTTTGTTGAGAAATTACCAAATGGAATAATCAATACTGGAGTTTTTAGGAAGCCCTGCCACATGAACACCTTACTACATCGTTTTAGCATGCATCCCCCTTATGTTTTCAACAACATCATTAAGGGACAGGCTACTAGAGTTTCTAGGTACAATCCCAGTGAGTTTGGCTTTGATCAAGATATGAGGGCTTTACATGAAAGGTTATTACATCGTGGTTATACAACACATGACATACTCAAGGGCACGGAGGGAATATCTGATTTGAGAACAGGTAGTGCCGCTCCATATTTTTCGGATTCATCCTCTGGTATTACTCAATTACCACGGACTGAATCCACCATTACACACCAGACAGCCTTTTCCATTTTCTACACCACTGACGTACATGACATTCAGGATGTTGTCAAGACCCATTGGAGGGTCCTTATGGTAGACTCTCATATTAGAGACATCCTAGGTGATGCTCCAGTTTTTAGATACAGGAACAAGAAAAACTTAAAAAGATTACTTTGTGATAGGAGACTTGTAGTTCCATCATCTACTGTTCCACTCACTGGGACACACAGCTGTGGACATTGCAATTTTTGTGACTATATCTGCACAAGTTCTACCTTTACACATCCTGTCACCAACTATTCACATTTTCTTACTGCATATGGGGATTGCATGACTAAACACATTATTTATCTTGCCAATTGTTCCATCTGTAGTTCTTTCTATGTAGGCAAGACCAACAGGACTTTCAGAGACCGTATACGAGAACATCTATACAGCATCAGGATGGTGCATAAAACCAATGCCCTAGCCAGACATGTACTTGAAAATGGTCCCCTACATGTTTTTACTTTTAGGATTTTAGAGACCATTAACACCACTAGTAGGGGAGGGGACATTAGGACACACACAGAAGGTAGAGAGAACTTTTGGATAATGAAATTCAGATCTGACAGTCCACCTGGCTTGAACGTTAAGGTATCTGTGAAACCTTTCCTGAAAATGAGAAGATTAAAGATTTATAAATGAACATAGAACACAAATTATTACAGAATATGGGACATATATGGATACTATTCTTATAAAAGAAGTTGTACTGTGATTTTCACTTGTTTTTTTTTTTTTGTTTTTGAGATCACATGTTGTGATGTTTATGTGTATGCTTATTTGATATATTTTTAAGTATTTATGCATTGCCTTTTTTATACATTGGCTTAGTGATTTATATACTGACTTAGTGAATTTTACTATTTTTATCATTTTATTTGGTTTCTCATAGATAATATTATCTATATAAGAGCTTTGCATGTTGCCTCTTTTTATTTTATGAATTGGCTGCTTATGTTAGCGTCTCACTTTGTTGATAGTTACTTCAATTGCTAGCAATTTCATTAATTGCATTATTGACTCTGTTTTCCCACCTTTTGAAGTATATATTCAATGATATACAGCATTAATGTGTTGAGTCTGATGAAGCCTGAATAGGTGAAAGCGCTAACTCCTTTCTATAATAAATTGTTCAACTAATTTGGAGAGTTTGGATTTTGTCTTATCACAAGTTCAACAGCTTGTGACATCTACAACAGAATTAACTGATCTCCGACTGCTTGGTTCCATTTCTCCGACTTTGCTATTTTACCCTTGTTTTAATCCATTTTTGCATTAGGAGAAGTGGTTTACTCCACACCTTTGTTTTATCCTTCTATATAAGAATTTATAATGAATAATCATCTGTGAGTTTGATCGAAACATAAAGTGAACAAACTCACTGACGATTAAGCAATTGAAACCAAAGGAAAGAATTAATCACAAATATAAACCAACAGGGTACATTCGAGATTATAAAAGAAAAAAAAAAGCTCCTTTTACATGGTGGGGCTTTTCCCTGATGTGGGAGCACTACCTCCATATCACTAGAATTGAAATATACTAACTCTAGTGTCACACAAACATGAAGAAAAGGGGAAAATACAGGAATTATGCAGCAGCTGATATAATGCACTTTGCTTTTACATAATTCAACCAGCTGTATCTGGTGATGAAAAACACCAGCATTTCTGCATGCAGTGATATCTCATACAACTTTCATATAGCATATGTAGCTAGATATAGAGATATATGCAAATACATTTAAATACATACTACGTACATATGTATGCACACCTGCATAGACACACACACACACACACACACACACGCACACACACACACACACACACACACACACACACACACACACACACACACACACACACACACACACACACACACACACACACACACACACACACACACACACACACACACACACACACAGACGCACACATGTATTTTTAAATATACATATATATGTACACATGCACTCACAGTTTTTATTTAAATGCCTGCCTGACTTGTAATGTAATTAAAAGTCTCACTGTGTGAATTTCTTATCTTTACTATTAAAGATTAGCTACCACAGTGCTCAGAAAACAGCTATAAAATACATTCAGCTTGAAGCATGTATCAAGTTTCTATTATTTTTAAATGACAGATTATTCATATTACCTTAGATTACATCACTGTTGACATGCAAAATTAAACAATAGCAGAATAAATTAAATATATTTTATTTTGAATCTTGGAATAGGTCAAAAACTTAATAGAAGAGATGACAGTCCTTGATGACAAAATTGGAAAACTTTCAAAGGAGAAGAAGGCTCTGCAAGAATCACACCAGCAAATTTTGGATGACCTGCAAGCAGAAGAAGACAAAGTCAACACGCTGACAAAAGCAAAGGCTAAGCTGGAACAGCTAGTAGATGATGTAAGCTTTTACATAACTGTTTTCATGTTCATAGTGGTAATAAATGTTTCTCTAGTCTTCCTGCAACTACAAATAATATATCTGCCCGATTTAACCTACATATTAAATGAAAGATGCCCAATCAAAATTTCGTATCCTAAAGGTGGAATCTTTGATAATAACTAAAATAATGTGAGATCAGTTAATTAACAAGGAAATAGATAGGTCAGCTAGGGAAGGGTGGAACTTAGTGGCTGATTGTATGGGTTTGTATGTATCCTGTTGTAGAAATGACAGCTGTGTGTCAGACAGCAGATGCAGCCTAAGAATGAGAGAGAAAGACTGCAGAATGCAAGTCTATCTAGGACACCATCATTCCTAAAGTAGGCATAATGGATATAAGGAAACAAGCAACTGTAGCATAGCTTAGCCTCACAATCCTAACATCATACCCTGCAATCAACAATGGTAGAAGTTAGGAGCAGAAGAAAATCAAATCACTCCCTGCAGAATGATGACCAGTTATTCCCCAATGCCTCCTCCTGTGCACCAAGCCCCTCTATGCCAAGAATCAGAGGGGTTGAATAGTCAGTGGGTGATGAGTAGCTGCTCCCCACAAGGGAATTGAGGAACAATAAAAGGGGATACAAAAACTCTGGGGAGTATCAACATACTTACAGTCATGTGTGTATACTACAAGATATTTATCAATGGCATATCAAATGAAAGTCAATGTAATCATACCCTCATTCAGCAAAATATCCTTTCCAAAAAAACATGTTTGCACTGAGGAAGATGAACAGCACAGAAATGCCACAGAAGCAGCAACAACTAAGTCAAGCTTTACTTAAACGTGGCAGTGTAGGGATCATTTTGTGGTTAGGAAAATAAACTTTGGGACAAGTAATTGTGTTTTAGGAGTAGCTGCTCTTTAAAGAACAGGATGACTTGGAAACTAAAATGTAATGACAATATGCTAGCTGTTGCAGTACACTTGATATAAAAATACATTGTGTTTGTATTGTAAATTCAGATTGTGACCAGTAGCGCACTATTATGGTCACAAAAGGCACTTTTAACAATACCTACAACAGAACACTCATGTATCAGGCTAATGACTGCCATCTTATACAGCACAATGATCCTGGTTTAGCCAGTCAACTGGCAATTAAAGTGAGGTTTAACCAGAAAATCCCGTGAGTTACATATTTTTCCCTTTATCATTTATCCTAAACTTCTGAAGGCTCTTTCAGCTCGGAATGTCACTCCTCTAGCAGTCTACATAAATCCTTGCATTCGAGACTATTTTCTGAAAAATCAACTAAAAAAGCTATATTTTTTTATTTGTTTGACATTTGTTTACCAGGATAGTCTGACTGGGCAGATACCCATTTTCAGCGGAGGCCAGGAGAGAAAAGCTCCTCCTACATGTACAAAATCAGAATATTACAAAAAATATAACATAAATCTGTGAACCTATGAACATAGCTGATACAAAATAAAGCAGTCAAAAGTACAGATGGATTTATCTTGTACATAAGAAAAAAATAGTTAAAGAAACATAATAATATCAAAGCATTTACATATAGTGGATAGAACAGGAAATGCTTGGAGTGCTGTGAGTTAGACAGATATACAAATCTGTAAAAGAAGCACACACCACACAAACTCGATAAATCCACAAATGAAAGGAGACAAGTTTTTGATCTACACCAGTTGTATTTATTTATCGCTTTTGTTTCAATAAATGGAAACTTCTTCAGAATACATAGAAACAATTACCCAGCATCTTTTATACACCCTTATTAATTGCCAAATGCTTAAAAACCCACCTTCTTAAAGGTATATACAATAAACGTTACAGATCACTCCATAAAACAATAGGTACATATAAAAGATTACTTACAACATTACATAAACACGAATGAGCCATAAACAAATCTAAAAACACCCCACTTATAGTTGTAATCCTACGATAAATGCTGAAACCCATAGAAATAAATGTTACCTTATATAATAAAATCAGCTTTTAATCTAAGTATGGGGCTGATAGAAATAGTATCATTCAGGCCCGGATAAACTGTTGCATGAGACTGGAGCTGCCATCTCAATTCTTTGGCTTCCAAGTAATCATTTAACCGCCCCCCTCTTTCTCCTATTTCAACTTGATCAATAATTAAGAATTTGAAGGAATGCCCCTCATGTTCTAAAATATGCCCCACCAAAGCATTCCTAGGGTCATTTTTAGATATATCATAATAATGTTGGTAAACTTGGCTTCTAAGGGGGTTCTTGGTTTTTCCTATATAAAAACATGGGCATTCTGAACATAAAGCCAGGTACACGACCCCCTTACTATTACAATTGAATTTTTTATATAATATATGCTTACGATAATTAGGCATTTCTATCTCTTTGGTTTATATCGCATATTTGCACTGCGGACAGTGTCCACATTTCCTCATTTTTCCATTAAAACTCAAGTGTTTTACTTTCTCCAACATATTTTTTACACTGGAATCTTCTTTATATATAATCCATGGATATCCCCCTACTATATTTATATATTCAGGATCTATCCCAAATATACTCCAGTTTTTCTTAATGATGTCACCTATTACCACAAATTGCTTGTTATATGTCAGGACCACTGCCTTATTAAAATCACTTCCATCCTTATTGTTCTTGTTTTTATTGCTATCCAGGGTGCCCCTTGCAGACCCTAATAAGGGAAAAAATTTCCAGTAACTCTTTTTTGTATAACTTCACACAAAATGGTGTTAAGAAATGCCTCTGGATACCCTCTTCTAAGCAACATGTTCCTCAAAATTTCAGTTTGGACCAAGAATTCTACTATGTTGGTCACCATTCTGGTGAGGGACTTTTTTGATGTAGGGGGTGCCAGCTATTAAAGTGTATTAATGTATTGGCGTGGGTGGACTTTCTATATATAGTAGAATTAAATCCACCTATTGCTCTATCCTTAGTAATAGTGATATCTAAAAAAATAACCAAATCCTCTCCTATATTAATAGTAAATTCAAGAAAGTCTGTGCTATTGTTGATGAATGCAAAAAAACCTCTCCAAATCTTCCCTACTTCCTCTCTGAAAAATAATGATGTCATCCAGATATCGCCCATAAAAAGACCATTTGTGTAAAAAAGGACAGTTCACAATATATTCATTCTCCCAGTATGCCAAAACAATGTTTGCAAATATGGGGGCACATGCTGCCCCAATGGCCACCCCCCTACATTATTTAAACAGTTGGTGTTCGAATGTAATAAAATTATTGTCCAAGACCAATTCCATCAAAGCTCTAATAGTGGAAATTCGGTCATGTCCTATATCTGAATGTTGACAAAGGTAGGAACAGAACCATTCAATGCCAACACTGTGTGGTATAACTGAGAATAAGTCTCTTATATCAGTCATGACAAATAAAAGGTCCTCTAAATATATGTCATTTGAAATTTTGCTCAAAAAATTCCATGAGTCTTGGTCTCTCAATATGTGCTTAAGCTGTTGGTCTATTAATTTGGTGATTGGAAAGGTCTTTGAAGCTTTAGCATCAACTATAGGTCTAAGTAGAGGGTCACACAGATCCTTGTGTATTTTAGGCACTCCAAAGATGGTTGGGGTTCTAGGGTTTTTCACTGTCAAAAATGATGCTCTTCCAAGGTTATCTGGTCATTAAGCACTAGTTCTTCAAGTATCACATCAACTTTCTTGTATGCAATATTCATTTCATTAAATCTTATCTTCCTATATGTGCCAGTGTACAGCATTGTAAACATTTTGTTATTATAATCAGTCAAATTCATGATGACCAGACCACCGCCCTTATCAGGATTCATAACCCTCAAATCACTATTATCACAAATGTTTTTCAGCATATTAAATTTATCTTTGGTCAAGTTGTATACATCTTCATACCCTTGTTGTTTTTTTAAAAACATTCTCTGATTCCTCAGTCTCTCGGACCTCCTCATTATTGAGATGGCATCTCCAGTCTCAAGCAACAGTTTATCCAGGGTTGAATGATGGCATTTCTATCAGCCCCATACTTAAATTAAAAGCTGCTTTTATTATATAAGGTAAAATTTTTTTCTATGGGTTTTAACATTTATCGTAGGCTTACAACTATAAGTGGGGTGTTTTTAGATTTGTTTATGACTCATTTGTGTTTATGCAACATTGTAAGTAATCTTGTATATGTACCTATTGTTTTATGGATTGATCTGTCATGTTTATTGTATATACCTTTAAGAAGGTGGGTTTTTAAGCATTTGACAATTAATAAGGGTGTATAAAAGACGGCTAATTGTTTCTATGTATTCTGAAGAGGTCTGGTCATCATGAATTTGATGATCAGCCAGGAGGTAGACAAGATCAAAGCCAAGACTTTGCTAGGTGAGCCCTGAGAACTATTTTGAACTGTGAGTGATTAGGATTACTTGGGATTTGCTGGGAGGTTGAGTTCCAAATCTTGGAGATCTGATTTGAATCGAGAGAATCTCCATAGTAGTTATTAGCATTTGTGAGTCATAGAAGAAATCTGTCAGAGGATCTCAAGTGTTTTTTATTAGATTGAGGTTGGAGTAGGTTGTGGAGTGCTGGGCACTTGTCGGGTTTGTTAAACTATGCTATGGGCCGCCATAAGTTGGGTGAATGTTAGCAGGTTGGGTAGCTCTAGCCAGTTTAGTTGGTACAGAGCAATGTAGTGATTGAGATCTATATTGTGAGCTGTGGCAAATCTGGCAATTTTATTATAGCAGGCATCGAGTCTTGCTAGGTCTGTTTTCTTCAAGTTGGTGAAGATAGGAGAAGTGTTAAGTAAGGCAGAGAGTAAGTGAGTCCTGAGAATAGATTGTATCGTGGAGTCCATGAGGAACGGTTTGAGTCTATATAGAGAGCCTAGATTTATATGAACTTTTTTATGATTAAGGATAGGTGTTTATCAGATTTCATGTTATTATCAATTGTGACGCTGAGTAGCTTAGGATGTGATACTGGGGCTATATTGATATTGTTGGATGAATGTAGTTGAAATAAGGACAAAGGGTCTGAGGTTTTGATATTTGAAAAGAGCATTATCTTAGTTTTGTTGAGAGTGAGAAATTTCTGAACAGTAACAACTATTAGAACTGTACAAATAGCAATGCTGTTGGTAACAAGTATCTTTACAGTGATAATAGTCCATGCATTGATAGTTTTTTTCATAAATACTATATAGTGTATGGAACTCCCTGATTAGAATCATAAAATAGACAAATGGCATTGTGGTTCAGTGCTGCTATAGCACAAGACCTGACCTGACAATTAGTAAGCATCACTCTAAGCATTGTGAAGGTCAGGTCTGCACTAAAAGGAGACAGTGCTGACAAGAAAACAGCAGCAACAGAAGGTACAAATGGCTTAGTTTCAACTTCCATTTCTACCTGCCTTCTACTAAACTGCACAGGGCTTTTTGAATTAAACTTCTTCTCTTACACAGGGAATATGTATGAATGTCAGCTACCCCCCCCACTGCTTTACCAACTTTAACACCAGCAAAACACATCACTTTTTTGTAAACCTTAATTTTGACTAATTTGTAGTACATTGAGAAGATTAATCTCCATGCACTACAAAGAATTATGATCGTAACTACATTATGTTTTCAACATAGATGCCGAGATTCACCTGCTTACAGTGCAAATAACAATGACAGTTTTCTTCAACTATTTCTACAGTTTCACTTGATGCCATGCAATAGTTAGTAAATCCTTAGATTTTGAAGTAGTTAGTATATACGGAAATATTGCTTATTTTCATCATTACTAACAAATAGCTGTATCAACTCTGTATTGTTATATAAATAGACATCAATTGAATTTTCTCGTCTGCTATCATACCACTCAATAGCATGTAGGTCTCCTAGTTATGAAAATATGAACATAAATATGAAAATATTTATAATACATGCCAAATGGTGATTAATTTATCTACTGCGGACATCATAGATTTACAATCTTAGTGTCATTTTGTTAGTATGTCCTTGCTATTTCTAATACTGCGGTCATCATAGATTAACAATCTTAGTGCCATTTTCTCAGTATGTCCTTGCTATTTCTAATACTGGTGACATCATAGATTAACAATCGTAGTGCTATTTTGTTAGTATGTCCTTGCTATTTCTAATACTGCGGACATCATAGATTAACAATCTTAGTGCTATTTTGTTAGTATGTCCTTGCTATTTCTAATACTGCGGACATCATAGATTAACAATCTTAGTGCCATTTTGTTAGTATGTCCGTGCTATTTCTAATACTGCGGACATCATAGATTAACAATTTTAGTGTCATTTTGTTAGTATGTCCTTGCTATTTCTATTACTGTGGACATCATAGATTAACAATCTTAGTGTCATTTTGTTAGTATGTCCTTGCTATTTCTAATACTGCAGACATCATAGCTTAACAATCTTAGTGTCATTTTGTTAGTATGTCCTTGCTATTTCTAATACTGCGGACATCATAGACTAACAATCTTAGTGTCATTTTCTCAGTATGTCCTTGCTATTTCTAATACTGCGGTCATCATAGATTAACAATCTTAGTGTCATTTTGTTAGTATGTCCTTGCTATTTCTAATACTGCTCATTATTAGAAGGTAAGGCACTTAGTTATAGAAGCCAGACACAAAAAAGGTCTGGGTGCCGTAAGAGTTTTGGGTGTTAACTAGAAGTATACAAAAAGGCAGTATAAGCTTGAATGGGTTAATGACATGCCTGCTCGTCCATTGTACCACTACTTGTACTTGTGTATCTCTCAGAATTTATAATTTCAGCTACTTTTATACCACACAAGCATGGAGATGAATTCAACTGCGATTTCTGTTTTCATTTGAATTACTGCAGTTGTAAAATGTTTATTTCATGTTTTCATTTATGTCAGGCACTTGCTATGTATTTATACCTTATTGTATTTGTTAAAGCTTGAAGGATCTCTTGAGCAAGAGAAGAAGATCAGACTGGACCTGGAGAGAGCCAAACGTAAGCTAGAAGGAGACCTGAAGATGGCTCAGGAGAGCATCATGGATTTGGAAAATGACAAGCAACAA
This sequence comes from Protopterus annectens, assembly GCF_019279795.1. Lineage (NCBI taxonomy): Eukaryota > Metazoa > Chordata > Ceratodontiformes > Protopteridae > Protopterus > Protopterus annectens. The sequence goes on from NC_056735.1 coordinate 1,279,782,415, forward strand.
CTGGAGGAAGGCATGAAGAAGTAAGACATCCTGCATGACTGCATTTTTGTAAAACTGTAAATATTTGTACATTCTGCCCAAATACTAACTTTGTGGTATTCTTTGTCTCATTTGAAACAGAAAGGAGTTTGAAATAAACCAGCTCAACTCCAAGATAGAAGATGAGCAAGTCATAGTGACCCAACTACAAAAGAAAATAAAAGAACTTCTGGTAAGTCTGTCATTAAGTTTGTCCTTCGTCTGGATTCATGTTTCACTTTCTGCTCATGTATGCTGACTTTTGTATGGTTAAGAAAAGAAGTATGTTCTGAATTTAATTCTCACTGATGTTGAATCACAGTTTGAAGATGAAGGGTTCAACCTGACTTCTGGTTACTGCCTGCATAAAGCCTATCTGTTGTTCAATTTCTATAAGTTTTATACCTTTACCTCCCAAAAATGGCTGATCGTGCCATCTAAATAATCCAGTAGGCATACTGACTTTGCCCTTGATTTATTGACCCATGTCTAAGAATTCATGTGTGTATACACCATACTACAAACTTGCAGAACAATCTGCTTTATAGTGAAAAAGACAGTTTTGTAGATAAACAGTCTGGAAACTAATTTTTGAGCACTCTGTTCTTTGACATCAGCTATAAAGCAGACATAGTGGTTGTGCTTAATGTCTCTAGTTCAGTTTTTGCATCACAACCAGATGATAACATATCTAATTTTGTGTCAGAAAAGTTTAAATTTGTTAGTTCAAGCTGTACATCAGGTGGATTGGATAGTATGTTTGCACTTTAATTTGCATTGTGGAAGGGCTGCATTTTGGAAGAAGAGGTAAACTAAGAACTCATCTTTTTTTATATATGACTATAAACTTTGTGAAAGCTCATGATCTAGGGACATTTGGATAATTGTTAAAGGTTTCACACTTTTTATATGAGTAATGTTTCTTTTCCTTCTGAAATATCCACATGATTCTCTTTCAAAACTCTTTAAGACTTTGCAACATGGGTTTCTGCAACAAGCATTACAGGCATGATCACTCGGATGAATGTGGAATACATGTGGAAGACAAGTATCATTTACAGTAGTATGCAATATTTGATAGGAATAAAGTTGCTATTTTTAGAAACTTGATGTCAGAAAAAAGTATCCTGGTTTATTAATATTTTTGTTGTAGTTAATTTTAAATATTAATGTAATCTAAAAACGATTTTTAATTTTTCACAAGGCTCGTATTGAGGAACTGGAAGAAGAACTTGAAGCAGAAAGAACAGCAAGAGCTAAGGTTGAGAAGCAGCGAGGCGATCTGGCACGGGAGCTGGAAGAGCTGAGCGAACGGTTAGATGAGGCTGGCGGAGCGAGCATTGCACAAATTGAAATGAACAAAAAGAGGGAATTAGAATATCTGAAAATACGTCGTGACCTTGAGGAAGCTACCCTTAATCATGAAGCCACTGCAGCTGCCCTGAGGAAGAAGCATTCTGACTCCGTTTCAGAGCTTGGAGAGCAAATCGATAGCCTACAGAGAGTAAAACAGAAACTAGAAAAAGAAAAGAGTGAGCTGAAAATGGAGGTAGACGACCTGGGCTCAAGTGTAGAACAAATTACTAAAGGGAAGGTGAGGAATGTGCTGTAGTATACTTGTCAACAAATGTTTCCAGGAACTGAGCACCTTACTAGTACTTATAGTATTAAGCATAAAATAATATTTTACTTTCTCTTCCAAAAATCAAAACTTATTCTTTTATCAACAGTTAGCATTTATGCTGTTAAATGTTGTGGTCTTTATAAATTCCACCATACTGAGGTCATTTAATTGTAGAGGACCAGGATGAATGAAACAGAAAAAAATGCAATAAATGTAATAAATGCAGTATGCATGAAAATGCAAATGATAAGGAAAGTCAGTGAAATTTGAGTCCGGTTACAGGGGTTGGGAATTAGTCTGTGTATGTTTATTTATGGTGATGGTATTTATCAGGGTATATAGTCACATACATTTCGTCTGGGTGAAGTTAAGGCTTAGTCGTTTTGAATTTAGTTGTTCAATATAGATCAGTTTTAAATGCAGATAAAGTAATTTGAATGTTCTTGTCTCCACCCAAAAAGAAACACTACAAATTAGACATGGTATATAAAATAATATTTAGATACAGAATATATAATGTATTTAAAGTTTACAATTTAGAGTAAGCGACTGATCAATAAGGCCCCATTTAGTATGGCTAAGGATTCATTTTGATACTTTGGTTGATATTAACACAGGCTTTTCTACTAAAAGCTAGTGAAAAGAAGAGACAGAAAGCTGAATAAACCAGTTTAGCACGCTGTAACCAATATTTCAGATAGTCAGTGAGGTCCTTGTATACTTAGTTGCACATATCCCAAGCTTCCTTTGTGTTTTCTCCATTATACTCCAGTTAATTTTAATGTATTTCCTGTCCCTTCACGTTTGTTTTTCTTCTCTGACCTTGATCTTTGTCTGCGCTGTCAGTGAAACATTCAGCACTCCAAAATTCTTTAATGCTAACTCCATTCCTGTTTACCCCTTTGGATTCCCAAGGAAGCCTTCAAAATTAGGTACCAATGATATGCTCTTCTTCTGACTTGACAGTGTAGTTTGGAAATGAGCTCATTGGTGATAGCTCTGAGAGTTGATTAGTTCTCCACTCAACACACATATGGTACCTGTGCATCGCTGCATTGTTTACCCTTCCCTTATGTACAGTAGTAACTCATTTATACCAACAGTACTGATTGTACTTTTTAGTGCTCAGTCCTCACATTTAATTTTATGTGACTGTGTGCTCCAGATCCAACCTGCTAGCAATGAGGAATATGAGGATGTACTCTTCATTACCTGACTGCCAGTGGGTATCAGTGAGTTAAACACTCTCAAACAGGTCATTCCTTTTACACATGTGCTACTATGATCTTCTTAGGTGCTTTTCTGAACTCCTGTGCAGTACATGATATGAACGAAATCCTTTTCTGTAGCATTCTGTTTAACAGCATACATACTGTTGTTATTTGATATCTTGTATGATTCTACTTTACCACAACCCGTGTACTGCATGTTATAATGTTGTGTACTGCATGTTATAATGTCATGTACTGTATGTTATAATGTCGAACTGTAGTAACACTTACTGCTGAAGGCTTACTTCTCTTTGGTTTGCATGTTGTTGTTTGACTTGGGTTAGCAAAACACATGCGCTTTAGACTTTTTGCAATGTCTTTAATAGATTGTATACATTTTTATTGTTTTAGCCTTTGCCAAAGAAAAATGTGTGCTTATTCTTATTATAGGCTATTGTTGTTAAATGCTATACAGATTACCTTTTAACAGTCTGCAACCTTTGCTTTATCTAACACAATACAAAATGTTACACATAAACAGAAATTTGTACTACAGCTGTTCCTTTATAACGGTTGTGACCAAAGCATTTCCTTTAAATCATTTGCTACCTATTCTTGTATTTCCAAACATACATGCATGAATAAAATGGCTGGGATTCAGGAAAATGTACTTGGACATAGATACAATGGGTTTGTATCATAACCGTGACACCGCACAACATCAAACGGCATTACATTGAATCTGAAACCTCGAATGCTGACAATATCAAAGCCATGGAACATCGAATTCTTACCCAGGGCAAGAATTCAGTGGGCCGTTCAATGGCTTCGCTGTTTCCTCTACTGTGGTGCGATCTCAGAGTTGGTATATTTAAGCCCCCCACATTAGACATAGTTTTTGGTGTGCTTGTGTTGTGTGTGTGTTTCTCGTAACAGCAAATTTTTTCCCTGGGAAAAAAATTGCAGTTCTGAGCTTTTGATGTTATCACATTTTGAACTTCCAAGTTCGTGCTTATGGCGTTTGATATTTTGAAAGTTCGATTATGTGATATAAACCCGATACAACATAGATACTAATACATGGCACTGATGACTATGCAGCCATGTCTGCCTGCTGGATTACATAACCTACATTACAGAACTATCAATAATACTTATAGGAAGGCTGTCAAAGACAGCTGTTACCGAACAGTACATTCAATCACAACATAAGTATAACAGCTGTGCTCATTTCTAATGACCTTATCCCCAGCCTAAGTCAGCAATGAAGCTTGACAGGGAGTGCGTTTCTGGGAAATAATGAATAACGGGTGTTTTGAAACCTGATGTCAAAGGATTTCGGCTTTCTCACCTTTGAAGATCCATTATTTCCTTAACTATATCCACTCTGGGAGACATTAATAAAGTTAGAAAATGCTCTTTGCATGTCTTTTTGTTTATTTTGGATCATGTGTCATATAGCTTGTATAGGATGTTTGTGCATATCTGTTGTTGTTCATGTGAAAATGTAGTCCCTTTCCTTCTTTCTTAACAATACACATTCCGTTCTTTGTGAATGCTAACATTGCTTATTATAATATGTAAGAAATCATCTTAATACTGTATGTCATTTTGTTAGACACTATGAGCTTTTTGTTGCACATTACTGTTTATTTCATTTTTATTCCATTTTTTTTTGTTTAATGTACTATATTTGTGCATTATATTTTAAGTGACAAGATAATACCTTATGTCTATCATGACTGCATACATAATGTTAGTGCTATAACAAATGCTTATTTTTAATGTGAGAATGAACGGATGGTAAGCATTTCTGATATTAATACGTCATATTAGAGTACTTTCCGACGACTCTTAAAACAATATATACATTGTTTCACCACTTAAAGGTACAATAAGTGCAGCTTATATTAATGTACAGGTAGCTTTGCTGATATTAATACGTCATATTAGAGTACTTTCCGATGACTCTTAAAACAATATATACATTGTTTCACCACTTAAAGGTACAATAAGTGCAGTTTATATGAATGTACAGGTAGCTTTTCAGAGCTGTTTATTTAAATGTGCTTTACAACCTTTTCCTAAATTGCTTTAAGTTAGGATTGCCAGTTTTTCAGATGTCCAAAATAAGATTCAGGAGGTGCAACCGAATGTATACCATCATTAAGGATTATGACCAGTAGTATGATACAGTCAGGAGGTGTGTCAATTTCTGTGCATACATAAACTTCAAACGCACACACACACACACACACACACACACACACACACACACACACACATCCATGTGGCATTCATTAACTTTAATTTTAAAAAATGTCACAAGATAAATAACTAATACCTATGTGAAGGACATGTGAAAACAAAAATAATTCACAACATATCCTAAATTATTCTGCTATACCATACTGGAACATGATGGCATAACAGAGTAGATTTTAATTTGCTACTTAAGCTTCTAATTTCAATAAGGTTTATATGCCAGTGCAAATAGATGAAAATTATTTTTCATTTAAAACTAACGCTTTTTAAAATAGTTTTTCATTCCTTCCATATGCAGTTAAGCTGTTTTGATTTATTTACATAGTATTATAGATTTTTGGTAACATTTAAGCAGTACAGCAATGGATATCTATTTTTTTCAAGAATTGTACGAGCCTGTTTTGTCACTATGATGCTTTATACCCTTATACCCAACATGTAGCCACAAACAAAAAACTAAAAACCGAAAAAGACCACATAGGCCAATATAAAGACCCAAAACTTTATTGTAAAACACTCTCCAAAGCCTTAGCTAAAAGACTTTCAAGAGTGAAAGAACAAACACACATTAAATATTTAAATACATGCTTTCATTAAAAACAACAAATCAAAACCTCCATTAAATTAAGCAATTAAACTTTATAACTAATCCCACACATCCTATAAAAACATTTTCCAATTACATTCTAAGTTGACTCCACTAGGTGTCAGTGTTTCATGTTGTTGTGTCTTTCGGCTTTTCCCGGTTAGGGGTCGCCACAGCGGAACTCTGGTCCGCTAATGATTGGTAGTTGATTTTTACGTGCCGAGTTACCAGCCTTGATGCACAACCTTCAACGAAGGTACGCCCATTCATGCATGTCTCCATGCAGAAGACGCTCTAGCTGAGAATCAAACCAGACAGCGTCTGACTGTGAGATGACAATGCTACCGCAGCACCACCACCGCGGACTGTCATTGTTCCAAACTTTAAGATAAATAAACTCTCCTTAAAAAGTAACCTATCCTTTAAATCCATATCAGTAAAAACTTTCAAATTTTTCTAGAATTGTACCTTGGAGACAATTTTCATACAGGTGAAATTGGTGCTTAGAAAGTACCTGGTACCACAGTGGCCCCTCCCAATGAATAGTACAACAATAAAACTGTTCAACGGTCAGTATTCAGAAGGGCCTACTGTCTTAGTGAGGGAACAATACAAAGTTATGGAGTGTGGCAGGGCAGAAACCTGCAGCCCCTCTTCTGTATGAACAAACAGTATTTGCTGTATATTATAGTAGAAGGTTAGTGCAAATCAGGTAAGCTTCCTTTAGCAATATGTGCTGTGTAGTAGTGCTGGTAATGTGGTGTTTAGGAATCTTACTCTCATTTCTCTAACAGTGTCAGTTAATATAATGGACTAAAACTGATTCATGTCTTGCAACACTTTTCCCATTAAGTTAAAATATATGTAAACACTGGTTCTGTAGTGTCATTTTAAAATGTTATGTCACTGCTTATTTTAGTCTTGTGTTACTGTAATCTTTCTTGAGGTTTTCCTCAATAATGGTCAGTTGTCATTTTTTTACCTATATGCTTTTTTCCATTCTTGTCTGCTAATTATCAAACCCTCACCCCAAAGATAACAAACCAAGTCATTTTCATTGCAGGAGGCCCTTAAGCAACAAGCAAAATCCAACAGGAGAGGGTGATAATCCAGGCAGTCATGGTGGCAAATGCACCCCTGCCTGTGTCCAAATCTCCAGTGGTAAATGAGTGGAATAATCTCATATTAGAGGCCTGAGTGGCATGCTTCAGCTCTGAAGAGAGGAGCCGTTCATGTTTCAGGACAAATCCTAAACATACTCATCTCAGGGAACTACATTCTGCTATTTTCCTCTGTGAATCCCCCTTCTTTCAGGACCAAGGCTATGAAGGCATTTCCATTATACCCTTAACCTTAGTTGGCTGACATGAGCACTGCCTCATCACTGGGTATCCTATGTCCTCCCCTGCATGTGTTTGTCCCCCCCCCCGCCAGTGCATCCTTGTAGGCTACTGTCACAAACTTGGGATTAACAAGCCCATGTCCCCATCTACAGCCTTTAGTAATATGCAAACCTTTGCTTGCATAGGAGCAATCAGCTCTCTGGAAACCAACTCCCTCTTCCCAAGGATGTTTGAGAAAGCATAAGCTGCTCAATCCCACTCCTCTGCCTGGCTCTTCCAGTGCCAGAGATGCTATTTTGACTCGAGCCATTTAAATCATAATCAGGGCTTTATCCGTCTATGCCTCAGAGCAGGGTGTCAGCAGCTGTCATTCTTCAGAATGCATACCCAGTAAACAGAGATGTAAATGAAAATGTGTATGTGACCCCTAACCGGGAAAATCTGAAAGACACAACAACAACATGCTACAGAAGACAGTTGAGAAGATGACTGTGGTAACAGTTAGATCAGATGATTAAATTCATACAGAATTATGTTATGGATTAAAAAAGTAATGCACACGGTGTGATGCTACACTCTTTTGGGAGCTCATTAAGAAAGGGTTAAGAAGACTGCCTGTTTGCTTTGTGACACTGTGGCTGTCTCCATGATCTAAGAGGTTGTTGAAGGTGTGCACTCCAACATGTGTTTCAGTATAGGGCAGCATATTATAGTTTGAAATCTTAGAATCCTAATCTTTGGGCAGAAAGTGAATGTATCAGTAATGTGAAGGTATTTGATAGTAGGCATGAAAGATGGCTAGGAATAGTGCCCAAAAGCTTATCACAGGTTGTGAAGATAACTTGGTTGACAGACAGATAAGGGTTCAATTCTCACATCTTTCTGTCAACCAAGTTATTTTCCCATTTGTGATGATGGTGGGATTCAAACCCCATCTGCCTACTGTTTATTGTCTGCTGATTGGCACTCTTATTTTTACATTGGATGGTAGTGGTGGGTTTTGAACTCCCCATCTGTGGTACAAATCTCTCATATAGTTATAGATCCAAGACACACAAACACACACACACACACACACACACTGGTGAACACACATATATACAGCAAAACGTGCATAAATGTAGTTTAAATATAATAATATAGTTTTATGTTGAAAGCTACTTCATCTATCAGAAACTTTCTTTTAAGTTTATATACTTTTTTTCAGGTAAATGCTGAAAAGCTTCTCCGGACATATGAGGATCAGTTAAGTGAGACAAAGACAAAACTGGATGAGATGACTCGACATGTAACTGATCTCACTACCCAGAGGGCCAGATTACAGGCAGAGGCCGGTAAGTGTTCTCTAGTCTCAAATCTAAAATGTATAATATGACAATAAATGTCTAATTCTGTTTTGGAACTTCACTTTCCAGGTCTCCGATATAGTTGAATTCTGCCTACCTGGTTCTCAAAATCAGCAAACAAAAATTATTTTTTCTCCCAAAATTCACCATTCAGTTCTTCATACTTTTCTCTGCATCTCATAAAGAAACGCAAATGTGCTCCTCTGAGCTGAAATACGGTATATACATGCTTAAAGCATATGTTTAAATACATCCTTACTATATTGTGCCATTGTGAGGGCTGTCCATTCATCCATCCATCCCTCTGTCCATAACATCATCCATCTCTCATGCCATTTCTCCCTCCATCTGACATCTAATGCAGTTAAACAATCAGTATGTATTCCATCTCTTCAGCATCCAGTGACAAGGTGAGCTAAAGTCATTCATTACTTTTCTGGATGACAGTTAAATGACCTGCAGTACATACTCAAACCCAGAAGAGCAGATAATAAGATATGTATATGCTTAGATCCTGATTTAATGGGCTTATAGGCCCAAATAAAATAATTTCCTATCAATCAAAAACAGTGCACAACATGACTCCTTTTAGAGTCCAGCCACAGTCATAATAATTCACAGAATCTTAATATGTTAAATGGTGTTTTGTGTGAGTTTCATTTCATTTCATGTGCACCCTGTCCTCAACAGGTGAACTTGGCAGACTTCTAGAAGAGAAGGAAAGTTTGATCAGTCAGCTAACAAGGGGTAAAGCTTCCTTTACTCAGCAAAACGATGAGCTCAAGAAGCAACTCGAAGAAGAAACAAAGGTAACTTACAATATGTATTATTTGATGTTGTCTTGTCAAATGAAAATAATTTGCTTTAATATTAGGAGCATAAGCTGGTTTCAGAGATTATAGAGAACATTAGATGTTCTGTAAGTGACAATACAGAATAGCAGTGACATGGTTACATTTGCCTGCTACTTGGTAATTACCTAAGCTTTTTTTTCTCTTTCTAATCCAGCATAGAGACAGATAGATACACAGCTAGAAGAAACAGTCAGGTAGATAGACAACCACATAGACAGCTAAATAGAAAGACAGGTAGAGAGATTAGATCACACAGATAGCCAGCCAGACAGACAAATAGAGATAGATAGATACAGACAGACAGCCCAATAGATGATTAATACATTGAGAATTTCATTTGTGTGGGGGCTGCTGCTTTCTTATCTCCCTCTTTGCATGTAAGATTTTTCTTTAAGACTGAGTGTTGGAGGCTAAAGAGGGCATCGACCCACATTAGAAACTGAATTAAAAGAAATGCCTAGGATAGAACATATTTGTCTATTTATATCACATTACGTGACTGAGCAATAATTGCCTCCATGTTTTGTGCCTTATTCAAAGTTTGTTAAAGTATGAGTATTATAGAATATGTATATGTCAGTGGCACAACAGGTAGCACACTTCCCTTTGATGCAAAAGGCTGTGGGCTCTACTCTTACAACAGGTAGATCAATTGCTAACACTCCAGTGCAGCATAGGGAGAGGTGCTCTACTCCTGAGTGTGCCTTTGAAATGTTAAACCATAGTTCCATCTGCTTGAGTTGGTGTCAGCTCAGGTGGATGCATAAAATCCCATGGCACCTATTAAAAACAGTAGAGGTCCTTTATTTATATACAAAAACATTATTGACAAGATATTACTTACAGAAACTAGATATTTACAAATATACAATTTTCTGTTTCTTCCCTTTACTATTACATAGTCGTACTTATCTTATTTATTATACCAAATTTTCATTCTTATTAGACCCCCCCCCCACTCCTTTTTCCATAACCACAATCTGATTTTACTCAGTATTGTTTGCAATGCATTTTTCACTAAACATAATTTTATCCTTTCATTCCATATAATTCATGGAAGATAAAACATCTATTTTTAACATTTTGCTGTTACTTTAAAATACCCATATTTAATAATATCTATATTCATATTTCCCACTAATTTTATATCTTCACAGAAATTTTCTTTGCATAACTTTACATAATTTCACTACTCTTTTACATTTCTGAAAAATGTTCTGTAGTTTACTCTTCCCCACAATGTAAACATATTATTTTCAGTTTTCATTTTATATGACATATTTTCTTTTACTGGTAATTTATTTATTACCAGTCTCCACAAAAAAAAAATCTTAATTTCTTATGTTTCTAACTTAAATTTTTTCTTCTATTAGATTTTCCCATTGGTTAACATAATGATATTGTATCATTATATTTTATATCATGCCTTTCTCTACTTTTCTACTTCATCAAATTTTATTTTCCACATTAGTATTTTTTCTTGATTATGTTTCATCTCATTTATGCATCCTTTTCTCTTTTGCTCCTTCTCCTTGTCTCCCAGAATTTATCATACTTACATTTAAACATTTTTGCAGCTAATCTCTCATATTTCTCATTTTTCCACTTTAGCACATCATACAAGTTTAGAGAAACAATATAGCCTGCTGAATGTATTAACCCTTATGCACCCTTCTCTTTACTGGATTTAATCTAAAGTCCTATATGAAAGAAAAAAAAGCTGTAGCAATGTAGTAATTCTTTTTCAAACACTGTTGGCAACATAAATACACTTGCTAGATATGCTATTTTCCCACTAATACTGAATTTGTCAAATAAACTTTTTTTTCTAAATGATAACCTATATGCCCCCCCCAAAAGAAAAACAACAACAAAACAAATTTCTTTTAATTCATCTATTATTTTTTCTCACTAAATCCTACTTGCATTCCTATTCCCAAATGTTACACCTAACACAGAAACTTAATTCATTGTAAAATATATTCCCCCATCTTAATCACAGCACCCAGTCTATCTTTTACCTTTATTTAAAGACATTCTTATTGCTTCTAAACAATCATTTAAGCAACATATTACTTCTTTTATCCATGTCTTTTTTACATCTGCATTGTTAACTAAACTGGAATCCTTATCTCTCAAGCATTAAACATCCTGCAGCCTTCATTTTAAGATTTATCTCACATACTATCACATTCTTAACTAAAGCAAAAAGTATGCAACTCACTGGACATCCCTATCTTACATGCTTCCTCATGGGTATTTCTTTACTTAGACAACCATTTACCAGAACTCTAACTCTATTATTGTTATAAGTGGGTATACATAATTTCCTAATTTTCCTACTTATACTTTCATTATCATCCATAAAAATGCCATGTCCTGTTGTTTAAGTTTAGTTTCTTCTCTTCTATTTGTAATACCATGCACAGTCTCTCTAACACTCAATAATTCTTGACACCTCTTCCCCTTTATGCCATACCTGCTATACCCAGGACAGTTTCCACCTTAGTTTCATTCCCTTCTGTATTACTTTCATAAAAATCTCATTGTCAGTATTATTCAATACTATTGGTCTCTAGTTTTTTTTAGTTTTTTTACTTTGCCTACAAGAATGGAATAGGCTTTCCAACATCTCTGATTTAAACTTTATCTTTGACAAACCTTTTAAATGTGTATACAGAAAAGGACGTAGTATTAAAAATAGCTTGGAATACAAAATTTCTCCTTCAAATTCTTGTAGACGAAGTAAAAAAGGTACTTACAAATGTGGGAGTTGTTCCCAGTGCTCTTACATAAAAGAAGGTGACACAGTTTATTTAAAAAGTAGGGACAGGTACATTAGAAGTGGGTTTTTTGCTAATTGCAATACCAAAGGTATTATCTACCTTGTCTTATGTGAAAATGTGATGTGTTTTACATAAGTAAAACTGAGAGGAAATTCAAGCTTAGGATTTATGAGCATAGGTATGATATAAGGAGAAATAACTCAAACAATGCATTATTCAAACATACTCAAACTTGTGAGGGGGCAGATTTTTGTTTTTTTGCTATGAAAATACTGTTGGTTGATCCTAGAGGTGGTCCTTCGGAAACTCGTTTGGAGTATAGAGAACTATATTGGTAGTTGATTTTAGAAGCTAACAAGTTCCCAAGTGTGAATGTCACTGTTTCTCTTAAGACTGTCTTAAAACTGAGATCAGCTAAACTTTAAATTTTTAGTATTTCCAGCCAGTAGAGGGTGATATTTGACAATTCAAAGTTGCTGACTTTTTGTATATTTATCATTACAGACATTTTATGAATTGTTTTTCATCAATAATGTAATTTTAGGTAGTGCACTTTAATATTTCTAATTTTAAACTTTATTTTTATAAAAGTAATTTATTACTATTATATACATGTTTTGTATATTTATGCAGTTGTTTTAAGATATTTTAGGTTTGTGTTGTATTAATATCCTGTGTGAAACCTGTAATAAATTGATTGGTTATGTTTCTTGGGGGTGGAGTGATTTGGGGTATTTAAGTTCTTTGATAAATGATACACTCACATCTGATGAAGTTATAGGACAAAAACGCGAGGACAAAGTTAAGTGTTAGTGTTTTAATCTGATTTTGTGTGAATTCCATATTAAACTTGTATTTGGATCGTGATTCTCCACCCATTCTGTAAGCACATTAATTTTTATCGCAAAATAATTAATTTATCACATCTCATAACTTCTAACATTTTTCTTACATCATTTCCATTCTTTTTTGAATACCCCTTTAAATTACAGTTAAAATCACCTGTTACTATAATTTTTATATTTAACACTACATAATCTAGAATCTGCATAAAGTATCTTGTTCCTTACCAGTAACATATACATATACATATAATTCCCTAATTCTATGTGCTTGTACTTTCTATCTTAAGTCCACAATAGTTAGTTTTTCCATTCCCACTAATGTTATATCTGATATTTTCACCGAATTTCTGCAAAACACAACTATTGCAGAACATTGATCATTTCCCAAATTCCAAATTATGTTCTCCATAATTGTTCTGTCTGTAAGCTTCCTTTGCTGCTAAAATCTCACGTCTACATTACATTTATTGCAACATTCCAAATCCCCTATCCTTCTCACCATATTCTTAATACTGTTGACATTTACAGAAAGTACTCTCACATTTTTACTTTCCCTTTTCCTTAATTTATAACTTTACTTTATTTCTTATTCAATTCCTTTCTTTTTTTTGTTTCATACTTATCTCTTTAAATTTTACCCTTTTACCAATAGATTTTTTTCCGGGTTCTGGATTGTAGCTAGTGAGACATTTCCCTGTGAGCTACATCACAAAAACCAGAAGGCTGCAGCAGTACTTTGTTGTAGAGTGGTACGGCTGAAAAGCACAAGCGCTGCAGTTGTACACTATGAAAAGAAATGTAGTACATTGCGGCGATCCCTAAGGACAGCTACTCGGCTGTATTCTAACAGAGACAGCCATGCTAGAAGAGCTACACATTCCTTATTTTCATTCAAGGAATGAAGTTATTGTTTATTTTATTTACAGAACCTGATGTATATTCAGAATGCATATTTACAATGTTTCATAATGTCTGAATGGTAGTTTCAAATGCTATGACTCATTAGTGCTGACTTGCAGACATGCACATTTGATTTATCACAGTGACATGGCAGCTTGCACATTTTTTTACTTCAGTGAGCCACACAGTTTCTTGCTTTGTTCTATAGAGTGAGTTGTACTTAATATAGTCATGATAAATGTTACTTGGTTGTTCTGGGGTTACCTACATACACTCAGTATGTGTTTGTTTATTTTTTATTTGTTAAAACACTATTTTGTGATGCAGTGTTTGCATGCAATTATTTGTGCTCTGCCTGTATAATGATGTGCGTGAGCTCAAACTGTATTTACTGTTATGGAGTCTAAGATCACAGTGCATCAGAGAGATACTGACATCAGTTTTTGTGCCTGGAGTAAAAATGTATAAGTAACATCTGTATATATGTGTGGGGGAAGAAGGGGGGGTGTGCAAAATCTCATGCATAAGTAGTGCAGAGAAACTTTCCTATATACTGGAACATTTGGCTTGAGTTTGAATAGGTGGTGTGTTGCCTTATCTTTCCTTGAGTACTGTTTGAAAGATTCTTTATATACTTGAGGAAACACTTTCATGCATCAGTAGAAGTGTTGCTGTTTTTCATGCAGTCAGGAATGGAGGTTCATAGGTGTGTACTAGGTTAATGGCCCTGGAGCCTTTACAAGCCTAGTCCATAGGATTACCCTGGCATCGTGCCACCAGACCTTAGTTCATAGTGCCTGTGTCAAGTAGAGCCACTGGAGTGATTCCCGAGGTGAATTTTCTATTTCCCATCCACTTATCAAGATTTCTCTTGAAGAGGGCCAGTGAGGTGCTCTGCTTGATATGTATGGGAAGTCTATTCCAGAGCATGGGCAGTCTCTGGGTTACGAACCCTCCAGCATGTTCAGTTGATTGTGGTAATGAGGTTGAGGTCTCTGGATTGTGTGATGTGGAGGGATTGGGATTTCTTTAGATGCAGCATTTCTAACAGAGCTGGGTCAGACATGGCTTTGTAAGTCAAACAGAGATCGCCTCTAAGTAGGTGATATGAGACAGAGACTAGTTGGAGTTTTTTGAGTCTGTCCATATAGGTCAAGTGTTTAAGGCCTAGGATCCTCTTTGTGAGGTACTTTTGCGGCATCTCCAGTTGTTGCAGGTATTTAGGGCGGTACATGCCAAATGGGGCATTGTACTCGATGATTGGCCTAATGAGGGAAGAGTAGAGGGAGACAATGACCTCTTTCTTCCTGGATGCAAACCCTTTAGTAATGAGATGTGCCACATAGAAGGACTTTCTGACCACAGTGACAATGTGGTGGTCAAAAAAAAGGTTGCTGCCAACCTATGTTCCTAGATCTCTCATAATGCCTTCTGTGTTCAGTGGACTACCATCAATGTGGTAATTCAAGGGAACCAGGTTTTTCCCAAGGGGAATGACAACACATTTTTTGGCATTGAGCTTAAGGCCATGGTTCTGGCACTAGTCGTTGGTTTCATTGAGGCCTTTCTGTAGGATGTCAACATCACTTGGGGAGTTAATAATAGCTCCCAACTTGCAATCGTCTGCGAACTTTGTCAGCCAGAGTCCCTTCATGTTGGCCTGGACTTCAGAGAAGTAGATACCAAACAGGAGAGGACCGAATCCTGTGGGACTCAACTCATGACTGGTCGACAGTCTGACTTGGAGTCCGCTTCTTTCACACTGTGGGTTCTATTTGTGAGACAATTTGCAACCCACCTAGTGATATAGGGCTTGATGCCTAGCTTAGTGAGTTTTTGTATGATTCCTGAGTGGGGAATGGTATCAAAGGCCTTGGCCAGATTAAGGTGGGCTGTATGAATCACTTTGTCTTCATCCACAGCTCTGGTGACTCACTCAAAGAAGTCGACCAAGTTGAGCAGGCATGATCTACCCTTCACAAAACCAAACTGTGTTTGATCCAGAGTTTGGAGATTCCCTATATTCTTGTTTATTAGGTCCAGGATAATTCTTTCCATAGCTTTGCATATTAGACTCATCAGGCTAATGAGGCGATTGTTCCAGGGGTATGTAGTGGCTCCTCCCTTGTGGTGAAGGATGACTGTAGCAGTGCGCCATTCAGTAGGGATAAAGTCTGAGGTGAGGCTGTGATTGGATAGGGCACACAGGGATGAGGTGCCAGTTCACTTTGTAGGTCATGTAGAATACAGCTGTGGATATTGTCAGGTCCCACAGAAGCTGTATTGTTGGCCTTGGACAGTGCTGTTTTAACATGTGCAGGAGTAATACTGGGTGCCTGGAAATCTACTGGTATTGTGATTGGTCCTTTGGAAGGGAGAGGGGGTAAAGTTGGCACTGAATCTGTCGGTCAGTATATTGGCAATATCTGTTGGCTAGGATAGGAGGTACCATTGTGCAGTAGCTCAGAGCAAATCTGGGTATTGCCATGGAGATTCTTTACATAACTATAGAAGGCCTTGTGGTTGTCTTTACTATCTGCTGCAATTCTGTTTTCATAGCTAGCTTTAGAGGATTTGATGAGGGATCTCAACCTTTTGTTGAGGCTGATAAGGGAGTTTTTCCAGTCTTGGGACTTCACCTTATTCCGCATCAGTTTCCTCCTTCTGTTGTAGAGTTTGTTTATGGCAGGGGACCACCAGACTGGCTTCCTATTTTTTTGAGGAGAGTGTCTTGGTTCTATTGGGTATGGTGAGATCCATGCATTTATGTACATGTTCGTACAGTGCATTGGTGTATGATTCGACAGTCATGCATCTATTCTCCATTTGCATGGGTGCAGTGAAGTTAGCCACCTCTTTTTTAGGAGCCCAAAGTTAGCTTTGGAGAAGTTTTTCATAGTGGTTAACATACTAGACCTAGTTGCATAGTATAGCTTTATTTACAATTTCTTTTATACATACACCCAAATGATTTGCTGCTGAAATTAGGTTTTTGTCTTTCATGAGTCCTTTATATGGTCAAATGTTAAAGTGTGTATCTGCACATTGGTCCTGCTTTTTTAATACATGGCATCCTGACATCCCTCCCCACAGTGCCACTGTATCAGCTCCTGCCTCGTGGAATGGACACTGACACCATTTAACATAATTTGATGCAGGAAAACTATTATCTGACTTTGACCCTTCTGGCTGCTGGTTTTAGGTGGGAATTTCCTCAAATATCAGACGCAGTCAAGTGTTATTCACCTTTAACGTTCGACTTCTCTTCCACAGCTCCCTACTTCTGTTTGATTTCACTGTCAGTTCCAGGCTGCCATGAATGAATCAATAGATTCTTTCCATGCCATCTATTTTGGTATCCTATGGGTGTAGAACTCTGTGCAAAGAACTTTTTTTGATAAGTGAGAAGTTGGTTTCCTTAATCTGCAGTGTGTCCCTTCCTTTAATCTCTCTCCCTCTTTCCTTTTCATAGACGCCCCTTCACTTCCTTCACATCTCAATGATGTGACCTTTGTGCCCATATCATGTCCTTCCTTATGGTCTCTATTGAGAAGATCCTCAGTTTCTCTAATTTCTGGTCATGGACATAGCTAAGACCAAGACTTGTCTTCTGACATTTAATGACACCCCGCCATTCTATCCAGCCAACTACTGATAGCCACTAGCCAACCCTAGTCTACTCTCCCCTGAGTATTTCAAGTGGTCCTTACTTGGTGATCCTACATGCATCCCATCACCAGACAGGTGTCTTAACTTCTTTGAGAGCAAAGCCTTGGAGCTATTTAGACACATAGATAGTGAATCATGCTTTAGATGGGAAGACATTAACAAGATATGGAACCATTATACTGAGGCTGGCCAGTCAGAGTTCTTAATGGGGAGAAGTAACGTGCAATGTCTTCAGTCTGTATGGTATGGGTACTCACACATCTTGTACTCGATTCCTTTTGATTCCTTCTTTCAACAGTTGGAAGGTTATAAGATCCTTGGGGTCCACCAGGGGTCATGCTGGCTGAGGTAAAGCCCATGCCCTTATCTCAGAAGAGAGCAGTTATTTCATTCTGTCTCTGCAACCCACCATTCTGGTTCACAGGGTCAGATCTTGAACCTTGGTCATTGGTAAAACAGATGGATGTCTTGCTTCAGTGCCATCAAATCCACATACAGGCAGGATATTTTGAAATTACATAATGCCTAGTACATCCAGATGCCACAGAGCATATTGAAGGGGTACAGCTCCTTAGGTAGTTAAAATTACTAACTAAACATAATACTAAGCGTGATACAATAGCATGCATTATCATATGCCACAGAGCATATTGAAGGGGTACAGCTCCTTAGGTAGTTAAAATTACTAACTAAACATAATACTAAGCGTGATACAATAGCATGCATTATCTTTTATTCCTTTATAAAGAATAGTTTCATCTTCTACTTGCTATATGTAGGCATGCATTAGTAATAAATACTTGTGCTGCCTTCTTAGTGTCTAGTTCACAGAATCTGGGAACACTTTTTGTCTATACTTCTAGTGGCCTGATTGTATGAGGGACTCCTAAAGCACAAGAAACTGGAACACATTTTAACATAATCATTGTCTAAGAAGGAGCATTGGCTTGAGATGTTGATAGAGTGGATGGTAGGTACTTGCACAATCAGTGAGCTGGGCTCATTAATTAAGACAGTTTAGGAGAAGAGGAATAGAAAGATGTTATTATATCCATTTTTGAATAAAGTTAGATGTGCTTCAGTAGTAAGGATACTGGTTTGTGAAGTGCTAATGAGTCACTTCAGTGTAGTAGTATACACAAATATACACATGTAACTGTTTTATGGCAAAAATGGCACTGTGTAAAAAGCAATCCTAAGAAAAATGTAAACGCATAGTGGCATTCTCTTTACACACCTTGACCCTATTAATCAGGCTAGTAGTGGTTAAACAAGTGGTCTCTGAGCTACATTAGTGATGCTGATGGAATACAATTACCTAAATCATGCTAGGAAAACTGGAAAGTCTTTTTCCAGTATAGTTAATATGTTGGTCATTGTTTGGTTTACACTTCTTCCACTGACATTGCATCACAAATCAGCTTCATGCTGCATGATAATCCATGTTCGAACCAGTTACTGGGACTTGAGGATGTCACAGTATTAACACAGTTCTGATGATTGCAAACTTTGCTTTTTTATTTTTCTAAGAATAAATATATTGAAATCGGTTCTCTTACATTAATAAAAAGTTATAAAGTACAAGTAAACCTATATGCTTAAAATTTAAGAAAAACTTTAAACTAAAAAAATAGTGAATGCCAAGGACTGTATTCAGCATAGCTTGAAACAATTTTTCTCATAGGCGAAAACAGCCTTGGCTCATGCCCTGCAAGCAGCCCGCCATGACTGTGACCTTCTTCGCGAACAATTTGAGGAGGAGCAGGAGGCCAAAGCAGAGCTGCAGAGGGCGCTGTCAAAGGCAAATGCTGAAGTGGCTCAGTGGCGAACCAAGTATGAGACTGATGCTATCCAAAGAACAGAGGAGCTGGAAGAGGCCAAGTATGTTAAACCATCATACAGATAACTAGCAGCTAATAAAGAAGGATCTCCATGCATAGTTATTGTAAATTACACAAATGATAAAAACATTTTAAGTAATAGCTCAGAATAAAATTGTGTTATACATTCACATTACTGGCCTGTGAATGTTTTTCTGCAGTGGGCAGTGTTGTATGTGAGTGTACCCTTAGATATGTTGTCTACTGTTTGCATACTAGATTTATACATTAAGATATGTAATCACATGGCTGAGTCCAAGGAACTATAGGGTAATGCAAGTGCAAAAGTTGATTAGCAAACATAGAATTACAGTAAATAAGAAGCTTTACTAAAAAAATGTAAAGAAAGTTATATGCCTTTTTTAACAGGAAAAAGCTTGCTACTCGTCTACAGGAAGCTGAGGAAGCCATCGAAGCTGCAAATGCTAAGTGCTCCTCTCTTGAGAAAACCAAGCATAGACTTCAGAATGAGCTGGAAGATCTAATGATCGATTTAGAGCGATCCAACTCTGCAGCAGCCGCCATGGATAAGAAACAGAGAAATTTCGATAAAATCATTGCCGAATGGAAACAGAAATATGAAGAAGAACACAGTGAGCTGGAAATTTCTCAGAAAGAGTCTCGCAGTTTGAGCACAGAACTCTTCAAACTGAAAAATGCCTATGAAGAGGCTCTAGATAATTTAGAGGTAGTACGAAAAGAAAACAAGAACTTACAAGGTAAAAATCATTAACGAAACAAGAAAACAAACTGTTCTGTATCAGGCTGCTTACTTTTTTTCTTAGGATTGCTTAGCAAACACTTTGCACTTATAAAGGCAGCTATGTGCTCTATGTGCTCACAAAGCCAGTACCTTGTACATTATAGTCAAGTCATCATCATTTCTTTGTCACTCTCCTGTTGTACTTTACAACTGGGAACATGAAATAGTGCACCACTGGGGTTTGAAAGCAGAACTAGTTGGATAGGCAACTCCGAATCTTGGATGTACAGCACATTATTTGGGGTACTGTGCTCCACATTGATGGTTTTCAGAAGTCATTCCACTTGCCTCTTTGAAAACCATCCCTCTGTTGTACCCTTTGTGACTTGCAGGCATTACTCTGGGTGCAATAGGTGGCATTTGAATTCTTCAGAATCTCTCATATTTTGACCCAAAGTGAGACTTTGCTACATTTGTAACTGCTGGTACATCATGTTAAGAGTATCTATAAATGAAATACTATTTCCTCTAACAAATAATAGTCTGTTAAGTACAAGGCATATGTGCTGCAGAGGTGAGCTCTTAAGTAGCTTTAGCATTATATTATGACTATATTCTTTTTCACAAATGCAGATTTTGATTGAAGGTCATTGCTCTGCCTGAGAGCTCCACTACTGATTGCCACAGAAACATTTTTACATCTTTTTCTACATGGTCAACAGGTAATATAGACAGGATAATTGTTGCACAAATACCTCTGAAGAGAAAATTATAATGCTCCTATAGTTTGCTCCTCAGTAGCTTTATTTCAAATATAAGGACATAACAAAGCCATAGTGTTAGAATAAGTGCTTTGAATAAGTCACACACTTTGTAACTAAATGAGTGATGACTATCCAGGGAACACTGGGTTATAAGATCACATAGGATGTTTGTGGTTAAGTTCCTTATTTATAAGGCTCTCATGTGACCATTAAGTTGGGCTGCTTTTGGGTTAGCCATGATAGCAGCAAATTCAAATTCGCCTTTCATATATGCTTAAACCTAAGCAGCAATACAATAAAAACAGTATGATTAAAACACCACTTTCAGGGCTGGCCCTACAAACCATATTGCTGACAACAATGTATGGGATGTGCTAAACCATAAGAGTTTATAGCAAATGAACACTGCTGCCTTGGGTTGTGACCAGGGCCTTCCACACCCAAATAAGGTTACATTCTACCACAGAAGAGCAAAGCTATAATCACTGGCTTCCTGTATTACATATACATCACTCTCAGCCCAGGTCCCTTCAGTACTACGTTACTGACAGTAACTGTACATTGGCTAAAACTAGTGCACACACACACACACACATGCATGCACGCACACACACAAACACACACACACACACACACACACACACACACACACACACACACACACACACACACACACACACAGTGATTTCAAGGAGTATTTAATAACACCTTTTCAAGTGCCACTACCTCTTCCTGCTTTTACTGTAACAGCTGGAAGAATTTAGCACACCCAGGACATATTTACTCTGCTATTAATTTATGGTAACTATGACTGAGTATTCTGTATATGAAGACAGGATACCAACAGTTATAATTTACCAGTTTTCTATAAAATGATCAGTTTCATATATACAGCAAGAAATTAGCAGTGACAAGCTTCTACAGATGAATAATGAAATTGATTACTTAAAAATTAGGCAATTTAATTAAAAAAATTAAAAAATGCTCATGCATTTATTGCTACACATGGATTTAGTTTTGAACAGTGAATAGCATTAGAAAAATACAAATCAGCTAGATGGTCCTATATTACCAGTAACTGAAGATAACTGTAATCTCTACGTGTATTACTTTTAAGATAATTTAACAGTTGCAAAGGGTTCAAAGACAACATTTATAGACAAGAGATCATTGATGTTGGGCAGTATGCTGTCTTTCTTCTTATCTGCAGCCTGTGAGAAGGTTTGTTCATTGTTCTCAGTCCATAAAGTTCACTAAACAAGCCAAGCAAAAACAAAGACTAATTGGACTATGCTTCTGTACTGAAACTTTAAGGAAGAATCACATCACCTAAAGAAATTCTAGAAGGATTTCACAGAAGTTTCCTTCCAAAGTTCTCCTTTTTGGTTTTGTAAAGGGAGTCTTGGTTGTCTTCCTGCAGGGTCAAAATCTTGAATAAAAAATAACATCTTCCAAAGCAAAGCTGCTTAGATAACCAGAAAATGACAACACAATTAAGACATTGTAGGCTGTTTTGACAGGAAATAGCATTTCCCAGAACAAGTGTATGTGTACTGTGTGGGCGTGACATTTCAAAAATCTGCTATTTGTTTAGTTAAAGCAGAT
Organism: Protopterus annectens; assembly: GCF_019279795.1. Classification (NCBI taxonomy): domain Eukaryota; kingdom Metazoa; phylum Chordata; order Ceratodontiformes; family Protopteridae; genus Protopterus; species Protopterus annectens. Next base: position 1,279,804,814 of record NC_056735.1, read on the forward strand.
TGTGTTTTGTGTATTTTTTCTCATTTCTCATCTTTGCTGATTCTTTACTGAAAAAAAAAAACAGATTTTGTAGAGCTTTTCACAGCCACAGTGTGAAAAATTCAATTAATGCTTAGATAAAGTCTGAAATTTAAATCATAGGACAGCATAGCAAGATATCTATTTAGGGACCTTTTAAAACCAGCTACATTGGAGAGTTACTCATTAGGGAAAAGATTTAAGTGGCAGGGAAGTTGGTAGCAAAAAGAAAATGACCACCCAAAGTTTCTAGAAGTATTTCAACAATTTTCAGTAGCCCTAGAGATAGAGTGCAAACATGAAATAGTGTTATATTGGACTAGAAACTCTGCCAGATAAGGACCCATATTGTACCGGACTAAATATGCACATTTAAGAGCTTTGAAGACAGTAAGTGAATGTAGAGGCAACCAGTAGAGATGGTTCATAACTGGCATAATATGCTGTTATTTTAGGGTATCAGTAAGCAGCTTATCTGTAGAATTCTGCACTAGCTGTAACCAGCCGAGTTTTGTTTGGGTGCCCTTAGTATGAGAAGTTACCATTCTCCAAGTAAGAAGACATCAGGGCATGCTCAACCACAGAAAGGTGCTGTAAGTGGTGGAGACGGTTGATGCAGGCAATGTTTCTTAACTGGAAATAAGATGATGTAACAACAGAAGACATCTGATCCTTCAGTATTAATATGTTAATAACCATACCAAAATTTTTCACCTTCTCAGCAAAGTCCAGTTAATCACCACCATAAATTAAGAGTTAGAACTAGACGGTTTGAATTTCTCAGACTGGGAAGAATGACCATGGACCATGGTTACTATCTTGAAGGTATTGAGCAATTTCTTTGACTTTTGAAGCATTCCAGATGCCTGCGAAGTGACTCCATAATAGAGGTGCTGGGCTTAGTAAAGAAGAGATAAAACTGCATATCATCATAACTGCAGTGATACTGTAAGGCTTTTCTTATAATGAGCTCCCTCAAAGGGAGCATTCATATGGAAAATAGCAAAGAATTCAAAATCAGTCCACATGGGATATTGGAGGTGACCCCAAATAGATGAAGTATTGATGCCAAAAACACCTTGTTGGGTAAGCTGATAAAAGTATGAGATAAACTAATGCAGGGTATTGCCAAAAGCCCCACAGTAAGAATATTATAATACAACATTCCGGGAATGGTATACCAGTGTATGTATTTAATTTTAAGAACAGTCATACAGAGAAAATACAATGCTTTATAGTGAATGGAGTGTTGAAAGTTTCATTTTGTTTTAAATAACAAATGTATTGCAAGTAATGTTATTTTATGTGCAGTTAACATTTGCTCAGATTAATTAACGGCTTGTTTTTTAACTTTCAAAAACATTTGGGGGTATTGGCCTATTTTTCATACTTTTAAAGACATTTTGGGGTATTGATCTATATGTCATACGTTGTTAAAAGTCATTTAATGTATTATGTTTTGTCTTGTTAATGTTGTATGTGAGATGAGTAATGCAGAGTAGCAACTGTCAAGAGGGCTCAGAAATACAAATTTCACTGAGAAGCAACATTATCTCTACTCAAGTCATGCTTTTTAAAGTCTTAGTGTGAGAAATTTGGACAAAGCCATAAATAACCTAGGGTGGGGAGCGAAGCAAAGGCTCAAAGATAGGTGCAGTGTGTTAAATAACCCTCTTTTAAGCTTAGAGAGTTGTGAGATTAGCACATTTTGCATTAGCATGCATTTTTTTAAGAAATGGGTATGAAGTCTGAATGTCATTTGTCTGTCATTATGTAGTGACTTTAATCCTCAGTGATTTATCTGAAAACCACAAATTTTATGAGGAACAGACCAGATATATGTGGAAAAAATCTGTAAACTTTAGACAGTTGAGAGATATGATTAAAGTGCATACTTGTAAGTCACACATTATGCTACAGAGTTGGGCAGTGCTGATTAAGTTATATGAAGGGGACAGGGAAGGTATGCAAAACCATCTTCATGAAGATACTAACTGTGTGATACAAATGGCACCAAACTATTGCATAGAGTAAACTGATACATGCAGATATTATCAAAGAAGTGGTTTTCTGATGTAAACAGCATTGTACGGGGAATGTAGGACCTTAACTTGTCTCTGATAGACTTACATAGGACAAACTCATCTGTGCAAATGGACAATGTACTAAGGCAAAAATAAAGATGTAATGCATGAAATGCCATGATTATACTCCAAAAAATGAGAAAAAGAAAGGTGTTTACACGGTTACGACTTGGTGTCACACTAAGTTCATAGGTTGGTACTTAGCTATCGGCCCTAGGGCCTATACAAGCCTAGCCATAACAATTCCTTGGCTATTTCTTCCCACACTATTTACTTCCCTGGACCCCTGTCTAGCAGGGCGACTGACGTGATCCCCAGGGTGAATTTCCTTCCTCCCATCCAATTGTTAAGGTTCCTTTTGAAGAGGGCCAAAGAGGCACTCTGCTTGACATGTATGGGCAGTCTGTTCCAGAGTCTGGGGAGTCACTGGGTCAGGAACCTATTCCTTCAGCATGTTTTGTTTATTGTGATGACAATGTTTAGATTCCTGAAGCGTGTGGCTCTGAGGGATTGGGATTTCTTTAAGTGTAGCATGCCCAACAGCTCAGGGTTTGACATGGCCTTGTATGTTAAGCAGAGATTGCCTCTGAGTAGACGATATGTGACAGAGTATAGCTGGAGGTTTTTAAGGTGGTCAGCATAGGGCATCTGCTTTAGGCCTGTGATTCATTTAGTGAGGTATTTCTGTGGCCTTTACAGTTGTTGCAGATGTCTTGAGAGGTACATACTAAACGGAGCATTGTATTCTATAATGGGTCTAATGAGGGATGAGTACAGTGGGACAATGACCTCCTTTTTTTCTGGATGAAAAGCCCTTAGTGATGAGGTGTGCCACATAGAAGGATTTTCTGACTGTTGTGGTGATGTGGTTATCGAAGGTGAGACCATTGTCCACCTGTGTCCCTAAGTCTCTTATCACACTTTTGGTGTTTAGTGTACTGCCACCTATATGGTAATTCACAGGTACATGTTTTTTCCCAAAGGGGATAACTATACATTTCTTGGCATTGAACTTGAGCCCATGGCTCTGGCACCAAGCATCTGTTTCTGTAAGGCCCTTTTGTAGAGTATCCACATCATTTGGGGATTCAATAATGGCTCCCAGTTTGCAGTCTCTGCAAACTTTGTTAGCCAGAGTCCCTTAGTGTTGACCTGTACTTCAGAGAAGTAGATGCCAACCAAGAGGGGTCCCAGGACTGAATCCTGAGGTACTCCACTTGTCAGGGATTAATGGCAGACAGTGCTGACCGGCAAAGAACAGCTGTACAATGTAGAACAGCTTTAAAAGCCATTAGATACTTCATTCTGCCACACTAATAAAAAACCACAACGGGGAGTCCAGAAGAGAACACCAGCAAACTGAATGCAGTAAAAAATGAACGCAGTTTTATTTTTTACGAAAGAGCGTTTTCGCCACAGACAAACATGCAGCTTCTTCAGATAAAAGTCAAACAATACTCCACTAATTTAAATACACCAAACAGGAAGTAGTAAATTTACGTCACTAAAGCACTGAGACAACCTGTCATCGTATTAATAAACACACCCCTCCACAAATACATACAGGGCTAGCCAAGCCCACAAAACTAAGAACAGTTAAGAAACAGTAAGGTCAGCATAAAAATCACACAAGACATATAAATAAAAATCTCTAAATAAAGAAATAAACTGAAAATTATTAAAAAATACATAATGAATATATTACGGTAAAAAACATTACCTCAAATAACTACGTAGTTTTAAAACTGCATTAATATTACAGTTTTCATTGAGACCCGGAGCTTTAAAGGCATCCAAAGAAAGTTGCCATTCAAGCTCACGAGTCTCTAGCATCAAAGACAGTGGCCCACCCCTAATGCCCCCTTTTATGTGGTCAATGCCCATAAAACAAAAAGCATGTCCTGGATTCTTATCCACATGCTTAGCTAAAGCGTTGTGCTGACCTTACTGTTTCTTAACTGTTCTTAATTTTGTGGGCTTGGCTAGCCCTGTATGTATTTGTGGAGGGGTGTGTTTATTAATACGATGACAGGTTGTCTCAGTGCTTTAGTGACGTAAATTTACTACTTCCTGTTTGGTGTATTTAAATTAGTGGAGTATTGTTTGACTTTTATCTGAAGAAGCTGCATGTTTGTCTGTGGCGAAAACGCTCTTTCGTAAAAAATAAAACTGCGTTCATTTTTTACTGCATTCAGTTTGCTGGTGTTCTCTTCTGGACTCCCCGTTGTGGTTTTTCATTAGTTTTTTTCACTTGTGCTGTGGACACTAATAAAAAAGAGTGGCAGAACAAAATGTCTAACAGCTTTTAAGTTGTTTGTTCTTCACCGGTATACTTTTTTTCTGCTTACTGCCTGTTTGGCAGCACTAAATGTTTACTAGCATTTACTAGCTTTGAAAGGATTTCAAAGCCAACAAAGCACTTTGCACTCCTACACTTTCTTCTATAACTAATAATACGTGGAGCAGATAAAACTTCATGCATTACAGTGAATTAGGATTTTGTGCTACTGATCATAAGTCTTATTAAGGGTTTTCAACATGCATGCTAAGATTTATTTCTTGAGCTTTGCTCTTGAGGTTGATTTCTTGGCATCCATGTTTTAAACACATAATCAGCTGGTTATGATCAGAGATGCAATCATAAACCTCTAGGAAGCTTTTTTCTAAATTATTTTTGCTCCTTTGCCTGCTGATCATCAAGCCTCATCCAACTGGACTTGAGCCTGCTTATTCCTCCATAATTGGCATGCCCAGCACAGTGATGAAAACTATTCAGAGGAATCTTCATCTAGGCAGCCATGTTAGTTTGGGCCCTTGCTGGCATCCCAGCAATGAGAGTGTTGCCCTAAACCCTTTCTTTGTAGGGATATGCATGACTCATGATACTTCATAGTCCACAATGCACCAGGATGAGGGCTATCAACTACAAAACCTAGTAACCAGCTGCCCACCCCATGTCTATTTTTGTCACCATCTATCCTCCAAGTGATAGTAGCACGGATAGCACCCCAGATGAGCACACTCATCCTCTCATGTCAGTTCCCAGATGCTGCAGAAGCTAATCAAACCCATATCACTGGCTTGCAGTCATTGTTTTATCCCTCTATGATAGTGCAGTTGGCATAACACTTTGCTTACAACTTGCCTGCAGAAATGAAACAGTTTCTCCTTGGCAACTTGCTGTGCTTAAATGCCTTAGTATCATGTACAATAAATATCACACAGACTGGAAAGAGGTTTTATTTTGCCTTAGGCACTGCTTATACTTTCTGAATGACTTCCTGGATGGGAAATGGCCAAAACATGCAAATGTCTAGTACAGGTGCTTTAGTATTAGCATATATTACAGGTAACAAGACGTAACAAGACAATATATTTGCAAACAATGTTCACTTCCCAGCTAACTGCAAATAGAGAACTCTTTGTGATTCTGTCAGTTTTCGCTTGCACCTTTGAGTAAGGCACTCAGCCAGTCACCCCTGAAAATGTGCTTACATGATTAACAATCAAACAAATAAATGTAGCCTCAGCTGGCATTGAAAAGGTTTTAATTAAAAAAAACGAAATAAAGAAACACAGATTTTGCACATGTTCCTCCCCAGTAAAGTATAAATTGAATGTATAAATATTAAGATCATGATACTATTAATATCATATATATTAGGTGTGCGTGTTCTCTTAAATGACTTTGTGAGAGCACTCATTCAACATTTGACCCCCGGTACACCAACTTATTAAGCTGTATCCATCCTTGACTCGTCGCTGGTCATTGCACATCATTACCATTGCCTGGTTTGTAGGATGTTACAAAATTGTCAGACTATGACCTCAAATGTCAATTATATCATACTGTTCTCATGCAGGTTCATAACTTTCACTGCCTCTTGAGTGTTCCTCAGAAAAGCTGTGATAAATTTGAATGGCAGGCATTTCTTTCTTGTAGTCTCATGTGGGGATTTAAAACTATGTGCTACTAGACCTAGACCCTGTAGCAGTCATGGGGTTGATATCTGCAGCCACCATTTGCATATTGTGCGATGCTGAAAAGTCATTGAACCAGATATTTCTCCTGGGTCACTCCTAAAAATGGACCGTGTGCCCATTGGGCTTGCCTAGTTCATCATTTGTTCGCCCTTACTTATGTACTAACGTTCCTCCCATACCCTGCCCCTTACCCCAACCCTACACATTAGGCTACTAAATACAAAGTAACATCTATGAGATATTGATAATTTTTTTTTCTTTGTATAAACAATTGGAAAAGGAAAACATTTTCCTTTCTGGATCATTTTAGTAAAGTCTGTAACATAGATTGTTGATGAAAGGAAAGTTAGACAGGTTTGTATATTTGATATATATAAATATGTGTGTGTTTTCTTATTGCTATTTGCTATCTATTTGCTATCTAGTGATTTCCAACTTTAAATAAATCAAGTAAAGTAGAGTGGTATTTTATAGGAAAACATACTGCTTAAACTCCAGCACTGAAAATCCATAGCAGTCACAAAGTATACATGCATTACCACTAGAACTGCATCCAAACAAGGAAAAATACACTTCCTTAAGACTTCTCCTCATAAATGAAATATTGTGAATGTGCTGAACTGGAGGCATGTTATTCCAGCCAGATGATCAGTGAGCCATAAAATTGTGTTGCAAGAGCAGCAGAAGTGAAATGCACTCCCCCAAATCTATGGCATACAGGAACGGAGCCCTGCTTCAACCCAGACAACCAAAGTTTGATTAGCAGCTCAGGTCCTGAAGTGACCAAAGAAACAATGGGGAGGGACTTTTTTCCCAGCTTGCCCACTCCATGATGGAGGTTTTTATTTGCTTGAGATTTTACATGCCTCTAGTGATGAGGGTGGTACCATAATCTTATAACAAATTGCCATTAGGAATTTGGTACCAACAGGGACGCTGGACCTAACTGATTCTACATGCACTGAACTGTGTGATATCAATAGCTGTACTCAGTTAGAACAGCAAAAGAATCCCTTAGAGTACAGGACAGTGCATTTGATGCTGATAGCTGTTCTGCTGTGAAACACTTCCCCTTCACAATCTGTCACTGTTGCGGTCCCAGCCCTCAGGGAGTAGTACCATGAACTAAAATAAAACTTTGTAGAACTGAAAAGCACAGCAGAACAACAATAATAAAATTGTATGATCAAACCTCTGACATATAATTAGAAGGTGGGGTGTACTGAAGCAAAATAATCTGATTTAGAGTTAGATGCAGATCTTTATGCTAGTTAAAGATGACCTGGATGCAAAAAATATCTTGCTAAATTGGTGTGGACGTGTGGTTGTGTGATTGCATGCATTGGTGTGTTTCATACCTCTCAACCTATTAGCACAAGAAATCTGAGCAAAGCCAAAAATAATTGTGGGACAAATGCACAAAAATAGGGACAATTTTTAAATACTGGTCTTAAAAACTTAGAATGTTAATGGAATAAAAGGTGTTGTGTTAGCATGCATTTTCAGAAGAATATAAAATCTGAAACTTCAATGTCTGTCATTATTTAGTGACTTCATTACTCAGTGATTTTTCCAGAAAACCACAGATTTTATGAGTAGCAGTCCAAAAATATGAGGCAAAATTCTAGACATCCTGTGAAAATCTGGATAGTTGAGAGGTATGGACTTTATATGGCTGTAAATATTTTATGTGACTTTATCTGGTCGGAATAACTGAACCCTATTCAAATGCCACTTAGTCCAGGCAGCTTTTATACCAGTTTGATCACCTGAGGTAGGTTTCAACACCTGCCAAGAAATCTGATCAGTCTGAAAAATTAACATACACCAGAAAAAGCTTCTGAGATTTAGAATATGACCTGGGAAGAGCCATGCAGCCCTATTTCTCATAAGTGATATGCTGTAAAGCATGCTTAGAAGAAAACAGTAAAAAAGAAAAATGTAGTTACTTTTACAAGAACTCATGGGATGTTGTTTTGGAATCTAATGGTATTCCTTTTATAATTTTAAAGTCAGCTTTAGTGTTGTATGTCTTAATTTCTTTACAGAGGAAATTTCTGATTTGACTGATCAGATAAGCGAGAGAAATAAGAACCTTCATGAAGTAGAAAAACTCAAAAAACAAGTAGAAAAGGAGAAGTCAGAGGTTCAGATTGCACTGGAAGAAGCTGAGGTGAGTAACATTCGTCAGCCATCTTTGAACTGTATGGATAACTGACTACAGTAGTAAGAGAGATAGAAAGCAAATTATTAGTAGTGTACATCAGAAAAGACATTTTGTGAAAACTTCATGGCACAATATTACTCTGCACATTGGCTGTTTAAAGACTGAACAAAGAATTATAGTTTTCTATCTTGTATAAGTTAATTTAAAACAAATGGCAGTGTAAAAGTATGAGTTCACTCCAAAGAAAACAAAATGCTTTGAAAAATGAAAGTAGTAAACAAGAATTTCAAGTCTCCATCAATTTCAGTAACATAAATAATGAATATGATCATATGAGGTTAGTAGGCTAATGGCCCTGGGAGACTTACAAGCCTAGCAAAGAGTTTATCCCCATAAAAGACACCTCAGTCAGCAGCTGTCGCCCCTGTCATTGAGGGACACAGGTGGAACTCCTGGGACAAATTTATGGTTTCCCATCCACTCATCAAGGTTGTGCTTGAAGAGGGGCAGCGAGATGCTCTGTTTGACGTGTATGGGAAGTCTATTCCAGAGACGGGGCAGCCTCTGGTAGACAAACCTGTCTCTCCAGCAGGTTTTGTTGATGTTGCATATTAGATTTAGGCCTTTTGAGAGGGTAATGTGCTAGGAGTTAGACTTATGGATATGGAGCATCTCTAGTAGGGCAGGGTCTGATATTGCCTTGTAGGCGAGACACAGATCACCTCTCAGCAGTCAGTACAATACCAAGTAGAGTGATAGTGATTTGAGCCTGTCTGCATAGGACAGGTGTTGGAAGCCATGGATTCTCTTTGTGAGGTATTTCTGTGGCATTTCCAGTTAGTGCAGGTGTTTGGCGAGTTACATACCAAATGGGGCATTATACTCAATTATTGGCCAAATGAGGGAGGAGTATAAAGAGGTTAATAACCTCATTTTTTTCTGGATGCAATCCCTTTACTTATGAGATGAACCAAGTAAAAGGCTTTTCTGACCACTAACCATATGGAACTGAAATGGAAACAATGTATGATGAAACAAAGGCATAACCTAATAAAGTTTAGTGTATGCATAAGGTATCTCTGCTGTAATAGTTTACATGAATATTGAGATGTGCCATCAGAAACTACCGCAATTAAACTGAAAAAGTCAACTATTCTAGGATGAGCCAATGTGATATACAAATCATCAATAAAAACAATACTTTTATATGTTATACACAGCATGACTTTGTATGGATTTCTTTTTACAGCTTCATGAAATGCAGAGTACAATGGCTTTATTTTGCTTCTGTGTAATACTTTCAAATGCTTGTGAAACTCTTTTCAGCCATAATCCAAGTTGCAAGGGAAAGGATACAGGCAAAATATATATGCATCCAGAATTAAGAGAAACAATTCAAACAGAAGGTCTTTGGCAGGTGGGAGATGTATACAGATGACACCCACGTAAACACAATCAAAACATGAAAGCCACCAACATGTTAAAGTTCATGAACAAATCAGACTCTGGGGCTGTAAAGCCCAGCATTAACAATGACCTGTAGTCACTCGATAGAGTTAATTGATAAATGTTCATTTAACAGAGGATGTACAAAATTAAAGATTCTGAGTAAAGAAGTTCTCCTAACAGCATTCACTGATCCAAGTGCACAGCAGTGAAGGAATGAGAAGGCAGTGTATTTGTCCAACTGAATTTTCTCCCTTTTTAAAGCTGCATGACCTCATAGTTTTATATCTGTTTTCAAGAGCTGTGGAGACGGCATTGTCTCCCCTTCCCAGCACTCTGAATCTTTTATTTATTTTTTTTTGTTTTAAATAAAAACAATTACTTTATCATTTTTGCATGATTTTTTGATGAATGTAAGTCCATATGCTTTCCAGTCTTATAATTCTACTGACACCATACCTTTTAAGGGTTGAGCATTGAACATGAAAATAAGGGAAGCTACCCTGGACAATAAACAATAGACATGAATTTTGGAGGTGGAGAAAGACCTTGTAAAGCAAGCAGTGAATTTTATTTTGGCAGTTGAGGGATGTTCTTAATATGTTCTGGCTAAACCTTCAGAATATTCTTGCTATGGGTCTGCTTCTCCAAAGATCATTTCATAGTTGCAGTCTATTTTTATCAGTGTTTCCTTTCAGAAGTCAGTTTTTGGAATGAAAATATGCCAGGTCAGTTTCACTATTTCAGAAGGTGAGACCCTATAGGTGACATTTAACAGATCTTGTATCTGGAGTCACATAACTTTAGCAGTTATTAATATTATTGTTCAAAACTTTCAGAATATTCATCTTTAATCATGTTTCTATTCGGATCTCACATTTTGGGAGGGAAATGCATGTTCCAAAAATTCTTTGATTGCATCCATGATACTCAGCTCAATTTTGATTGCCCAAAAAATAGCATTGTAACTACAACTCACCAAACGTTTTCCAGACTCTTCAGATAAAGGACATTTATCTAAAACAAGATGTCAAAATGTACCTAATAACTTTGCCTGAGTGAATGCATATTCAAAAAACTCTTTGATTGTATTCACAATACTCAGCTCAATTTTGAATGCCCAAAGACTAATGTTTTAATTTCATCTAATCAAAAGCTTTCCAGAAAATGTACCTAACAGCTTTGCTGTATTATCTTGCAAACATACTAAAACTGCAATACAGCCTATAAGTTGCAGACATGAGTAAGCACATGACAGAATGGCTAGGTTTGTAACTATTCACCATGGTGGAATATATCAGTGTTCTGAATTGCTCTATTTAAACCGTTGAGAGCTTAGTCAACATTTATCTTTAATACACCTGAAATTTGCTCATAAACATCTATGTTTATCAAGTTGGTTGAGTATTTGACAATATAGCATAGTATCTATCAAAAATGCAAATCACAATTCCTATATGTAGCAGTTCATGATCATGAAAAATGTGAATTGTGATTATGTCATATAAAGGTTATAAATATTGGCATTATGTCATATAAAGGTTATAAATGTTGGCATATGGCATTTGTATTTTTTAATAAAAATTTGTAATTTAGTATTGGTGATGTGTAGGTTAGGCAGTTGGTCATAGCTGGCTGTGTTATATTTTGCAACTATACATATTATGGAGTTATAATGCATCTTGTATATATGATTGTAGTGTATTATTAAGTTTCCAGGGTATGCATGGATGATGTATTGTGGTGTAATGTTGGTATGAGCCTTCAAGAAACAGTTACAGGGGCAGCAGTCACAGCACTTAAGAAATGTTCTCTTCTCAACCATTCTTAAATGATAATTTCATTTGTTTTTTAAACAGTGGGCCTCTGTAATGCCTGAATGAACTGGCCTTGTTATACTGCATTTCCAAAACAATATGTATGTAAATATAATAGTTTATATGTTTCTGTTTATTATTATGCAGGGAGCATTAGAACATGAAGAAAGTAAAACACTACGCATTCAACTCGAACTTAACCAGATTAAAGCAGATTTTGACAGAAAGTTAGCTGAAAAAGATGAAGACCTAGAGAATTTCAGGTACGCAATGTAAACTTCCTCACATTCTATAGTATTGTTTGCATGTCACTTCCTTCAATAATTAATGCAGTCAGAATAAGGCACACCACATTCCTTTCTCCTGGGATGCTTGCTGCCAAGGTAAGGTAAACTAGCTGCGTAAAGCATGGTATACATTATATGGGAAGATTGTCTACATAAATCAGTGTCATATCATACATTCAGGGAAAGAACTGCCTTGTTCTCATGACTCTTTTCATCTGTTTTCCACATTTTTTACATCTGATTTAATTGATTGTACTTATAATTATAGTATTAATAGTAATAATGTATAATACTTATAATATCATTCTAGCAACAGAGACCCAAGATCTAGCAATAAATCCCTTTTGCTAGTAAAAAAAAACAGTAACAGCTCTGGAGATGACACATATTCCCACTGTGTGTGAAAACTCTTGAATTCTATCCCTCACCCAATTAAATTGTTAGACAAACTACCAAATAAAAAAAAGTCACTTATCATTGCAAATTATTAGGGGTGATAGTGGATGCTAATCTTACATTTGACCTGCATGTACAGAATTGCATAGAAAAATTCATCAAAAACTAGGGATGCTTTACAGAGCCAAAAACTTTCTCACCGATGCAGCTAAAATTACACTTGTCACTAGTTAGTTCCTCGCCCACAGTCCTTTATGGTGCGCCCATCTTCACTAACCTCCAGGCTTCACAAAAATTAAAGCTTGAACGATCTTATAACAAAGTTGCTAAATTTGCAGCACATACCCACTTCAGAACCCAACACTGTATAGTTGCAAAAAGCCTAAATAGGTTAGAACTGTCTCATCAACTAGCATCTTCAGCTTCTTACCACCTATAAAATTATCCATCACCGATCTGCCCGTCCAGCACTAAAAAACATTCTGCACAACTATGTTCCCAGTTGGTCCTTGTGATCCAGTGACCAAAAGCTCCTGTCTACAAACCTATCAAATCTCCTGGGCATTGTCTGTACTCATACAAGGTTGCTAAGGCCTGAAACTCCTTACCTGTATCCATCAGGTCAATACCTTCCCTCCTGTCTTTCAAAACCACTCTGAAAGGCTTTCTAGCTAAAATCTGTCAAAACCGGGATAAACTGTATCCCTAAATGTGAGCAAGTACCTTTTAATTCCTTATACCACCTTACTCTCCCTTCTCTTACTTCCTTACTTCTATCAAATGCTCTTCCCTGACTTTCTCTAAATATACTATAAGCCTGTTTTTCCCTAACTTCATATTGCAATTTCTATTTGTATTACACTACTTTACCTTTAATTTCTCTACAAACTGTCTAATTTTTTTCAAAATATTAAATGATTGTCATATAACTTGTATCTATGCTTAATCAATGTTTTTATATTAAGTCTCATGTGTTATAATTACTTAAACTGCAGAAGTTTTTGTTTTATTTTTGCAGGTTGTAAAATTAATGTTCTTAAAAAGTTTTGTAATAATTTGGAGCTTTTCTCCCTGGGTCTCCACAAAATATTGCCTTATACCAGTTGGACTTTCATGGCAATCACATGTCAATAAATAAATAAATACATTGTCCGATGGCAGAGTGAGATAATTAGTTTTTCAAAGCTGCCCTTTAAATACATTAAAATTCTATGTTTCCTGTATCTGTCCCTCTGTCTACAAGTCCCTTTTCCTCCTGATTAACTCAATGGATTCCTTCTCCACCATCCCTTTTTTGGTCACTTCTTGAGATTGTAGTTTTCTTTGTGAGGAAGCACTTTTAGAGATCCAGAGAGCAGTTGTTCTCTACAGTCTGATACCAGTCCCCATTCCCCACAGTCTGATATTAGTCCCCATTCCCTGCAGTCTGATACCAGTCCCCAATCCCCACAGTCTGATACCAGTCCTCATTCCCTGCAGTCTGATACCAGTCCCCATTCCCCACAGTCTGATACCAGTCCTCATTCCCTGCAGTCTGATACCAGTCCCCATTCCCTATAGTCTGATATCAGTCCCCATTCATTACAGTCTGCTACCAGCCCCGTTCCTTACAGTGTGATACAGTCCCCGTTCCCTCCAGTCTGATAGAGTCCTCATTCCCTACAGTCTGATACCAATCCCCGTTCCCTACAGTCTGATACCAGTCTGCATTCCCTACAGTCTGATATCAGTCCCTATTCCCTACAGTCTGATATCAGTCCCTGTTCCCTACAGTGTGATACCAGTCCCTGTGCCCTGCCCACCGATATCAGCCCGCATTCCCTACAGTCTGATACCAGTCTCCATTCTCCACAGTCTGATATCAGTCCCTGTTCCTTACAGTGTGATACCAGTCCATGTTCTTTGCACACTGATATCAGTCTCTGTTCCCTAGTCTGATACCAGTCCCCCTCCTCATAACTTTGCCCTTCTGTTCAAGGGCCCTATTCATATCTCTCTTACATGATATTGTGTGTATATATAATGTCCTCCCCGTGTTTCTTCTAGTCTTTAATGGGAATAGTTGTAGCTTTTCCCATTTTAGGTCATACTTTTCCCTTTTCTTACCACAGGTCCTTCTGGTGATTTTGCTCTGGATTTCTTCCAGTAGGCTGAGACCCTTCTGTCTGCATGGCCTCCAGAAGTGCATATTACTTCATTTGTAGCTAATTCTTTACCTTCAGCTGATTTGCCTGTTGAGACTCCTCTTAATTTATTTTAAAATCTGTACCCATTTTCTAGCTATACCCTAGAAAATACTACATCACAGTGCTCAGTTTATCAATCATTAGTAGCATCGCTGCAAAATATCATTTAGGAGTACATAACTGCAGCTCTGTTTTATAAATAAACTGCATTGGAATAATTAGATTGACATGCAAATAATCGCTGTGAGTTAGTACACATGGATTCATACAGAAACTTGGAATCTGTGAACTTGAAGGGCTAGGTGGAGTTTGGCTGTGCTAACCTGTGGCAACTGACATTGCTCCCTGGTGAAAGTTGGTATGACCTCAGAAGGGTTTCTCAGAGCCAGCACAATGGTGTTTTGCTTTTTTTTCCCTCACCATCCCTTCAAACTTTGATGGGCTTGCGTATTTGCTGATGTTTTTCAGCATCACCAGCCATATTTGGATTTCTTCACCCTGTTGACCCTAGTCTCAACTTCTGTCCCCTAAATCTTAATAACATCCTTTCCTCATATTCCCTGTTTTCTGTCCATTACACCCATTCCTATAGAGAGAATATTCTTTTCACAATCCTACATGATAATATGCCCATCCCAACTAATAACTATTCAGTATATGTAATCACAGTAATTCTGGCACATTTCCAGTGCAAATGACAACAGCAGGATCCAAAAACAATTCCAAAAGGGGTTCACTCAGAATTGTATTTAGGCAAAGTGTCTTCCCCTTCCCCTCTTTCAGATGCAGAAATGCATTGGAAGCTATCTTATTATTGAAATACTTTGAAACAGCAATGTCACATGCTTTTCTTTAAATCATAATACCCTCCCCCCTTAAACTCCAGCTCCAACTAATTTACTGTTTATTAAATCACCTCAGCCTTCACCAGTGCTTCTATATGAAGATCATCTACTACTGCTCTACATGATTTCTTTCTGTATATTTACTTCATTGTGCTACAGATTTTCTTAGTTGAATCTTAATTTTAAATATATATAAGGCCAACAACCACACAACACCAACGTTCCGAAACACCGACATTCCACTCCAGGTAAGTAACCGCTTGGCCACCCTGTTAAACTTTGCCCCTTACTCCTGCGGTAGTGTGATCTCGGAACTGGAATATTTAGTTAGGGGGGGGGTGTGGGTTTGCTTTTCTTCAGTTTTCTTTGTTTTTTGGCTTGCCAAGTGATCACTTACCTGGAGTGGAAAGTCGGTATTCTGGGACATCGGTGTTGTGTGGTCATCGGCCTTTTTGTCTCGGTGATTTGGATTTTGGGTTAGTGAAATTTCGGTCTACCAATGTAGACCCATACATATATATTTATATATATATATATATATATATATGTATATATATATATATATATATATATATATATATATATATATATATATATAATACAGCTGTATGTGTTATTGATGGTTTGTCTAAGTCTTACAGGTTAATAGCTGAAATGTTACCTGTGAAATTCTGTTATTCTGTATGAGCTGACAGTGCCTGCAATGTTATTAGATAGTCTTGTTGATTGACACGTATGGTCTTTACAATGCAGCTAAATTAACAGTCTCGGTAATTTTATGTAATGAATGCATGCTGTTTGCAACAGTGGAGCTTTCTTTTGAAACTGAAAATTTACATGCAGTTTACTAAGAAAACCTAGTACTAACCTATCAACCAACAAGAAAGGAACCAGGCAGACAACAAAGCAAGCAACCGACCAACCGACGAACAAGCTAATAAGCAAATACACAACTAAATTAATAACATGCCCAGGCTAGGTTGAGTAGGAATGTTACCCATTTGTTGGTGGAGTCTGTCTCCCTGAGGAGAAGCCTTCCCCTTTAACTTGCTCTTGCCATTACTCTGTCGCTCTGCTTCTGGTGGTCCATTCCAGGTGTTGCCAGCAGCACCAAATCAGTTTACTCTTCTTCCACTCCCCCATACAGATACTTCATACAAGGTTGGTCTGTAAAGAACCTTGGTTCTTGCCTTTCTATTCCTAGCAAACTCCTGTACATGACCAAGTCAAAAACCTTAGGGAAATCCAGGCAGACTGCAGCTACAAGAACCTTCCTGTCAAATAAAGCTGAAGTCCAGCCATAAAACTGGATCAGTTCAGAATGATACCTGTTTCTGAACATGAAACCATGTTGACTATTGATCTAGAGATGATGGTCTGCAGAGAAAGCAAACAATCTTTCCTTCTGGATTCTGCCCATGATGTTTCCCCTGCTACTGCTATTAGACCGTCAGGCTTGTAATTCCCTGAAGTTCTCCTGTTCACCCCCTCCTTGTTGTACCCATGTACCCCTATTGCTGTCTTCCATTCCTCAGATACTTCTGTACTGGGCATTTATCTGTTAAGTATCATTTTCAGGGGATCTGACGGCACATTGTCCTGACTCTTGAGGAGCCTGGGAGGTAGCCCATCTGTCCCTATATCTTATCTAGCCTGGTATCTCTTTCCTGTTATGCCCACTTTGCCCCTTCTCACCCTGTGACCATGACACCTGCTTCCATCATGAAGGCTGAAGTAGCATATTCATTCAGTACTTCTATTAATTCTTGTCATCTATTTCTCCTGGCTTTGTTCCAGTTGGCCCGACCTTTCTCTTCTTTCCTCTTAAAAGCCTTTGTCCATCTTGAGTCCCTTCTTCCTATTCCTTTTCTGGTTGCACCTTTGCTCCTTTGTTTTCCTTCTGGTTCCCTCCTTATACTGTACTCTGTCCCTTCCATCTGTCATATGCTATTTCCAGTGTCCTAATTGCTAGCCTCAAATTTCTGCATACTGACGGTTGGCTAAGAGCGCGTACCTATGCACAGCATTATAGAAATAATTACTTCTAGTAGTAGCAGTGAAAAAAAGGAACAAGATTCAAAGAATAAGTCAATTAGCACATCTGAAACAATGGAACAGAGACTGTGTCCAAAGCAGGACATGGAATACATCTCATACACAGTGTGTCTTCACTGAGAGTGATGGAAGAAATGTGTCTAATGGCATGTTTCAGGTGGTGGTGCTAAGGCTGTAGTTCAATAAAAGCACCTGTGCAGAAGGGCAGAAACACAATCGTTTAACCTAGCTGTAGAAATCATAGGATTTAGATTCATTGATGTGTCATAAAATTCTTACTGTGTTCCTGTTTAGGTGATATAGTGGAGCCTACAACATAACTTTACATTGTACAGTGCCTGCTATACATAACAGATCTGTAAAGTGCAGTGTAGAAGTTCAGGGTTAGGACTTTTCTCCTGCAAGTATAACAATAAAAATAACATTAATTCCTAAAATGTTATTCCAGCTAGAAGATTCATCATGTTATTGTTTACTTACATTATTTATTTATTTGCAATTATTGACTGGGATGGTCCCACTGGGCCATGCAAAGACCCCTTCCCCTTTTCATCAGAGGCCTGGGGAGAAAAGCTCCATTTGTAAAGTATGCGAACATTTTTTAGATTAATAGTTTTGCAAATGAGTATGTTAGTACTAAAATAGACATAGATAACTCTGTTATATATACTGTTACTACATACAAAAGAAGGCAGGATGTTGCTTTTGGTGAACTATGATTCACCAAACTGAAACAACTTTTGGTGAAAAATTGTTCACCAAATTTGAATCCACTGAGATGCTTAAG
Source organism: Protopterus annectens (assembly GCF_019279795.1). Taxonomy (NCBI): domain Eukaryota; kingdom Metazoa; phylum Chordata; order Ceratodontiformes; family Protopteridae; genus Protopterus; species Protopterus annectens. The sequence continues at coordinate 1,279,822,886 of NC_056735.1, forward strand.
TAGTGCAGTTGTACATAAAACATGACATTACATTGTGTCAGAGCTACTGGATGTGCAGACCTACATACAAAAAGTCCTAATAATTGTCATTGTAGGTGCACATAAAGAATGAGTGTATAGTTGCCAGTTTTTGATAGTGTACCATATTATTATACAGAGCCAGTTAGCCAAAATGGCTAAAGCATACTCCAATGAAGCAAAAAAAAAAAAAAAAAAAAAAAAAATATATATATATATATATATATATATATATATATATATATATATATATATGTAATAAATAAAACTTTGCATGTGAATCCTTCTAGTCAAATGTGTGTACTCTCTGACTGTCACTGTTTTTCCTTAACAGACGCAATCATCAACGTGTTGTAGAAGCTATGCAGGCCTCTTTAGATGCAGAAGCAAAAAGTAGAAACGAGGCCATCCGACTGAAGAAGAAAATGGAGGCGGACCTGAATGAAATGGAAATCCAGTTAAACCATGCTAACAGGCAAGCTACAGAGGCACTGAAGTCTTCTCGTTACTTCCAGGCTCAGTTAAAGGTACTTCTAATTATGACAAACACTACCATTCTGGTTGGATGGAGGCTTGCTAAGGTTTCAGTCTGGGTCACAGCGATTCATAAACCACCATCATTGCCACTGACATAATAAAAGTATTGATTCAACTGAAAACCAGGACTCTTCTAGTTCTTCCAGCGCTAAAAACTTTTAGCATTTAAATTTAACAAAGCATGCATGCTATAACCACCGGGAAACCTTTGGTAGTTTGACTTCCAGTTAATTCTGCCATATGAGTATTATGGCAGTACTGATAAAATGAATTAATTAGGATCTGTGTGTTTTGCATTCATTGAGTGCTGAGGATTAGCTGGAAGGTTTCAGTAATTTCTATTTGCAAAACTCTCCAAGTAACTGCTTGTACTACAACTTGCCACTTTGTATTATAAATGGTTCTGCCCTTTCTCCCAGGATGCACAAGTGCAGATCGATGACTTACAGCATCAGAATGATGATCTGAAGGAACAAGTTACTGTGTTGGAGAGAAGGAACAACCTGCTTCAATCCGAACTTGATGAAGTGAGGGCAGCTCTTGATCAGTCTGAGCGAGGTCGTAAACTAGCAGAGCAGGAGCTTCTAGAATCCACTGAGCGGGTCAACCTTCTGCACAGCCAGGTTGGTGCAACAAAAGTAGTTGTGACTGCCGAAGTGAAAACCATATTTAATAAATTACCAAAACTAATTACAAACAGGCTTATGTTTCAGCTAAGTGACTGTTAAAAAAATTTTGGGCAACTACAGATTTCAAGTTCAGAAATACAGCAGCTGTCTTTTTGATCCTTGGTGTGTTACTTTCGCACCCTTCCTCAAGGTAGTAGAAAACTAATGCTATTCAGAGCAGTGACTGTGTAGTTACATATATTTGAGCATGTATTCAAAAATGTCATTTACACGATCCATTAAGTGAGCTAACAGGAAATGTTCAAAAATTAGGGCAAAAATAATGTAAAAGTGCTAAATTCTGTGTAGAATTACAAATTCCAAAAATAAATTACGCCAAACTTCCATTCACTTTCTTGAACTACATTACTGATTTTAGCAGTGAGACATCTACCTCATCAGAAAGTAGATTTTTGTCATGGTGTTGATTCATGAGCTGGATGATATAGTCAAGAATGTGTACTTAAGAGTCGAAGGAGGTTATTGGGGGGTTGCAAACAGAATTGCAACTGGATGTTTTAGTTGCACTATTTTTTATTTTTGAAGGAAAATTTCTGATGGAATATTAATTTCAAAAGAATTATCTAAAGGTAATGCTTCAATACTCTACCAGCAGTACACAATGTTACTGATGATTTCATGAAATTGAGTTGGCATTCCAGCAGAATAGTTGACTAGAAATGAACACACTGTTTGGGATCTGACAAACACCTTGCATTTGTTTTTGTAATTCTGCCAGCTGATCCTGCCTGCCGTGTGCACTACACAACGGGGTATAGCAATCTGTGGCAAAAAATATTGTTAAACACCATATATTAACCTCACAGGAACTGATGCACATTTGTGACTGCAGTAAAGTAGTTTGAAACAGATGGCCAATTCTGAGTCACAGTTACCAAATACATACATGCTGCATAAATGCATTGCTTAGTCACATGCATGCATGCTGCTTTTAAATAGTTGCAGCAGGTACTGTACAGAATAGGAGGGAGCAGAGGCATATGGGTATGGCCCACAATCCTTTACACAGTAAAACCGCTGAGAAAAATAAGGAAGGGCGCACAAAGGGGGCACACACAAACATACAAAAGGCTAAACAAGACTGTTCTCTAGCCAGTTGTTCCATTTAGTCTGACAGCAAGACTTTAACTGTGAATGGAGTAACCAAACCATTCCCATTGCTCTGATACCAGCAATAAACAAAAATGAATGCAGTTTTGGTTGTGTAGGAGAAATGTGTACCTGCCATACAGCTCACTGCTGCATTATCATTAATTGTGCAATTAGATGTCTCTGCATACAGGCAGACTTGTAGAGCAAACAGAAGTCTCTAGGGCAGGAGTGGTCTCCTCCCCACATTGGAGGTAGCAGCATGACGCTCAGTTGTACTGAGGACAATGTCGCTTCAGTTTTTGTTTTCTACAGGAAAAATGGGGTCACTTTCACTCTAGAGACTCATCTGTTCCTTCTAGGCCACTTCAAATAGTGATACATATCCCACTTTAGAGTTTGGTGTTTTTGCTTTTTAGAGAATTATTGTGATTGTTGTACCTTGGTATTTGCTATTGGACTGTTTTTTGACATTTTGGTAAATCGTGACATACTCAACAAAATGTTACCAGCCTGTGTGTATGCAGCAGAAAAATATATCCAACAGATCACCACCAACAGTGCTTATTTTACTTCAGTGAGGACCATCAGACCACCTCTTGCAAACACTGCAAGCCTTTTTACAAGCAGTGTCCTATACCTTTCCAGAAGTATATATCCTACTTGGAGCACAAGCCATTTGTCTTGCTCAGCCATGGGATATTTGCCTTTCCTGTTCTTGGAGGACATTCCATAAGAATTGTAGAAAGAAAATGCTCCATAAGGAGAACCATGCACTATATCCGTAAAGAGAACCATACACTACATAACAGCCTTTAAACAAGTAGTTAAGGAGAATGGGGATTTTGGAGATCCCCCATCAGCCTTGCTCGGGCCTGAGGATCACTGTTTCAGATGAGGTGCACCCCTATCCATATCTCTTCACTTAGAGTTCCATGAGTGTTAGCCTGATTGAAGACAGACAGTAGGCTCCAAGCATCAAGAACAAGCCAGAGCTCTTTGTTTTTTATAACAATGCCACAGCCTGTTTCTACTTCCCAAATATCCATCAGGGGTAGCAGTCTTACACATAAGTGTTTCCAGAAACTGTTGCAAACCTCTGCTCCTAAGGAAATTCTGAATATCTTGACTGTCCATTCTAGAGAAGTGGATGCAGAACTTGCTGCTTTGTTGATTTCCTGCACCTACAACAATCTTGGTAGTCCCAATGTCCAACCCTGGTATGTTCATTCCTCTGGCACTTCTTCTAGTTCAAATACTTTTTAACCACAGAAAGTTTGCCAACAAATGTGCCATGGCCTTGGGTGGGCTATATCTTGTGATACATTCAGATATTCTACCTTGGGTGTAATCCACCCTAACAAAAAGAAAAGAAACCCTTCCTCAGAAGAGACATCCAACTTTGAATTGGAAGACACAGAGTAATTAGCTTATTCAGACCACAGACACTGCACTTTGAGTTATTTGAGTTGTTATTAAGTGATAACCTGGCAAAATGCCAAGCCCCCATAAACCCTGAGAATACTGATGCCTACAAAGAACTGTTCACAGAAACCCTATTCAAGCATGTTAATAGCTGCATAGAGGCAGTGGTACCCACCAGGAAGAAGTACAGAACTAACTCAGTAACAAGCCACCCTGGTGGAATTACATCAGTAGGCTGTATAACAGAAGGAAAAAAATCATGGCAAAAATTAGTAGGTGGTCACCCAACAGGATAAAAGCACTGTCATCAAACTAAACAGACAACTCAGGGGACAGTCTACCAAAGACAAATCTGAAGTAAATTTGGTCTCCCAGTCCAAGGAAAACCAAAAAGTATTCTTTAGCTATGTACACAACCTCAAAGGCAATACACAATTGTGAGTAGAGCTCATTATAAGTGGTGCCACCTATACAGAGCCAGAAGATACAGAAAACCTTCTGGTTGACAAATTCAGCTCCAACTTTACCCCTCTCTCTCCATCAACTTTCCCTCAGGAAATGCCATCAAATATAACTTCCCCTACTATCACTAGGGCTCTTTCTAGGACCAAGAACAGTGAATAAGTGGGATCAGAAAATATTCCAGGATGCCTTCTAAATAGCATGAAACATGATCTATCAGGCCCTCTGGAATTTCTATTTAACTGTAGCCTCCAAGCAGGCTTTGTGCCTCATGAATGGAGAACAGCAACAGCTATCCCTCTGCACAAAGGTTGACCATCTATAGACCCTGGAAACTACAGACTCATATGTCTCTCCATCTACAGACCCTGGAAACTACAGACCTATGTGTCTCACTAGTCTTATATGCAAAGCCATGGAAAGAATTATCATGGAAATGATCAATAATGACATAGGAAACCTCCAGACATTGGATCCAACCCAGTTGGTTTCATCAAGGGCAGGTCATGCCTACTCAACTTGGCGGACTTCTTTGAGAAGGTCACCAAAGCAAAGGATGAGGGCAAAATGGTTCACACTGCTTACCTTGACCTGGACAAGGCATTTGACACAATCCTCCACTCGGACATTGTTGACAAACTTAAGGATTAGGTATAAACATGTAACCAGGTGGGATAGCATACTGGCTCACAGACTGGACCCAGGAAGTTATAAATGGAGAGTCCACCTCTACAAAGAGGCCAGTCACAATCGGAGTCCCTCAGGGATCAGTTGTGGGACCACTCCTTTTTGACATTTACTTCTTTGAAGTCAAGGTCAATGCCAATGGCTTCTGACTGACTAAATTTGCAGATGATTGCAAATTAGGAGCTGTCATTATTCCTCACTGAAACAAATATTCTCCGGGAAGGGCTGACACAGACAAACAACTGGTGCCACAGCCATGGACTAAAACTAAATGCCAAGAAATGCATAATAGTATCCTTTGAGAAGTCATCTACCCCTGATAACTGTTATATTGACTACACACCCCTAAGAGTTGACCAGTAGTCAGGGATATGGGGACACCCAGAGTGTAATTTAACCTTTGATCATCACTTGTCTACAGTAAATCATTCTATGTTGCACAACTTCTAAACAAGGGTTATGGCATGTAAGTCCAAGTAAGTCATTGTTCCACCATATTTGGCACTTGTTAGTACAATGCCACTTTTGGTATGTACCTAACCAGGCACATCCAGCAATTGGAACATTCATAGAGGTTCCTCACTAAAAGAATATAGGGCATAAGTAACGTGTCCTATGCAGACAGTCTCAAGACCTTATCCCTGTATTGTGTCGCCTACAGACTGTAGAAGGGAGATCTATGCCTGGCATGCAAGGCATTGTCAGACTCCACTCTGATGGACCTCATGCATATCTGCTAAACAGACATCACCAAAATTACCCATTTTAAAGACTTAATCCTTGCCTGTGACATAAATAGGACCTGCTGGAGAGACAGGTATGTATCCTAGAGGCTACCCCTTTTCTGGAACTGGCTCCTCATTCATGTGAAGCAGAGTTCCTCCCTAACCCAGTTCAAGTGTAATTTGGACAAATGGATTGGGAACAGGAAATTCATCCCTAGTTTGGCACCTATGTCTCTAATGGATACAAGCAGCTTATAAATGGTTTATCTCCCAGGCCCCTGCTTATAAATGTTTTACCCCCAAGCCCCTGCTTACAGTTATCAAGGGTACCAGAACTTGTCAGAGATTTGGGATGCATGGCTAGGCTTAAAAAGACCTTGTGGTTGTAAGCTTAGTAAACACCTATGAACCAATGATAACTCAGTTGTTTCACTGTATGCAATGGAAGCTGTCTCTTTTGTGGATATTTTGAATCTCATGAAAGAACAATTTAGTGAGAGGATGTAAGTGAGTTGTAAAACTCTTAGTACTTTGAACTTATACACATGGAGGAGCTCATCAGTCATCCAGATCTTCAAGTATACTTTTAGGAATGTGTCATTAGAGACAAAATCACAGCTGTCTGCTGAAGGAGATGTAGCCAGTGGCTTTTCCAATTTGGAAGGGAGAGAGGGAGAGGTTTATGCATGTGGTTTAACACTCCCCTGGTGATGAAGGTAGTGCAATCATACAGCAGATAGCAGCTGAATTAGCTGAATTTGACATAACAGGATTTAGTGGGAACTAAATAATGAAGGCAGTGCAATCATACAGCTGATGATAGCTGAATTCAGCATAATAGAGTTTAGTGGGAAGTAACTGATGAAGGTAGTGCAATCATACAGCAGACAGCAGCTAATTTCAGCATACCAGGGTTTATTTGGAACTAACTGATGAAGGTAGTACAATCATATAGCAGATAGCAGCTGAATTTAGCATACCAGGGTTTAGTGGGAACTAATTGATGTATTACATACAATGATGTGGATGATGTCAAGCAGTCCCACCCACTTAGGGTAAACCCCAAAATCCTCTGTCATATTAAGACATTGTATGTGATAATGAAATGGAAGTCCTAGTTATGAGAGATTAATGCTGGTGACACTCGAAGACATTAATGGGAGCATTAATTGTTAATCCCATCTGACTGCATATCAAGGGAGTATTCTTGGTCAAATGGAAATCATGAACAAAGCCATTTATAATGAATCCCTAACAGAGAGATTTATAAATGACCCAGACTATCCTAGGATTAAGCATGTAATCAAATGTGGATATGATGACACTGGTGCTTGTGTCAGGGGAGCTGCAACAATGATCACTATTAACAGACCCTTCTGTCTAAGAATCCAGGCCATCCCATTGAATAAAAATGATCATTTTCTCGGAGCACCCTTGGGCATATATTCATTTCTTGTTCCTCCTTCTTATGGTACCTTTACGAAGAGGACAGAAAAGAGCAAAGTAATTTCATTTTTTTTCACCCATTTATCTTGATGTATTTTAGAATAGATAGCAACTCTTTAAAACAGTCTAGGGTAGAAAAATGCAAGCTAAAGAGATAATTTGGAAAGAAATAACACATGTGGAAGGGCAGCAGACGCTGAAGCAGGCAGGAAGACAGGGAGAGGGGAACAGATTCCCTTCTAGCAGTAAAGTACTACTACCAAACCAGCTCCCTGTCATATCATGTGGGAAAAACTACATCCATAGCTCTTGTTTTTGTATTTTTGCACAGGAACAGTAACCATCATCTAGAGCCAATGTTGACTAACCAGGTGGCTAGCCCTGCTATGGTTGTTCTTCCATACCACACGCATGCATGTGCACTCACACACCTATGGCCAATTTAGAGTATTCTACCCATCTACTGCATGTCTTTGGAATGAGGAAGGGAACTGGAGTGCTTGGAGAAAACCCATGCAAACACAGGGAGTGAGTGTAGACTCCACACAGAAGGCACCTCAGCCTGATCCTGAGAACCTCTTGCTGTGTGGCAGCTCTGCTACATGCTGTGACATGCATTTGACATTAACAGAATATGTTTGTTATATTTCATCATTGAGAGGTTATCATATATCCCTGAATCAGTTACACTGTTTCAACAAGCTGCTCTTAACTTGGAAAATTCTTTTTCACCAATAGTAGCTTTAAATGGGGGTCTAATTAGGGTAAAAGTGTCCTCATTTTTCTGATATCATAGGATGGGGGTTCTATTATCAGTTTGGAAGCCAATGTATAGCATTTCTTTTCATTTATCATCTTGCAGAGAAATAAGGCTAGCAGCTGAGCTGTTCTTCCTCTGATTGTCAGCTGGACCTGCTCAGTAAGTGACACTCGTGGCTTCTTCTTTCTGTGAGGTATATACAGTGGAACATTATGTTTACTGATATCTGTAAGAGTTGAGTACTAGGGATGAATTTAATACAGGGATAGCGAGGGCATACTGCATTTTGGGAATGAGCATGTCTTTTGCTAATGCTTTCCTAGTTTCAGGAAAGAATAGTTTGGTTACCCTATATCTGTTCCACTACTATATCTAGTGCATTTTCTGTGTGCATTTTGAATGAGAGAGGAGTCCAAAGACCTGATTAATTTATTTTTCTTTCTATATTGTAATTTGAATGTTTATTGGTCTAGTTTTATGTGGCGTAGCAAAGAGCATAACTACAGAATTTTGGTGGATGGTGGTTAACTTATTGAGTGCTAAAGTGGTCCTGTAGCTGTGTTTGTAGAGTAGTGGAAGAGTATTCATATCAAAGGAGAATAATGTCATCTGTGTACATTGTAATATCCAAGTTAGAGCAGTCAATACTTAGGTCACTGGTCAATAAACAAATACAATGAGACTGAGCAAGGAACACACAGCCCTCAAAGACAGTCTCAAAATCAGCTAAGGTATTGTAGCACTTACCAGAATTATTTGTGTAAGTAATTTTTAACCATACCAGAATTTCAAGAATGAAATTTATTAATGGGAGCTTATTTAAAAGAAGTGAATAGCTGACAGTATCAAAGGCTGGAGTCATGTTGATAGACAGTCCTCCTGTGAATACCCCATTACTTAAGAAATAACCCACGCCTGGGTGTGGGTAATGCTGGATTTACCCACGGTTGGTGTGGTTTGTCACGAGGGCGAAGCCTGTGTGGCCAAACAAAGACAACCGTGGGTAAATCCAGCATTACCCACACCCAGAAGTGGGTTATTGCTATCATACCATGATATTTAAGAAAAAAAATACTTACTTTTCTTAAATAATGGCATTGTATAATGCCTCTGTGCTGCCCTTCCACAGCTGTCCGGTATTCTGCGGCAGTTCTGATGTACTGCGCATGCGTATGCTTACACAGTACATCAGAGCTGTGTGTGGAAGCAACGGAGAAAGGAAGATCTCCGTTGCTTTTTAAAAGGTGTCTCGCTATGTTAAAAGAGTTTAACATAGTGTGACAGCTTTAAAAAAAGCAACGGAGAAAGGAAGAACTCTGTTGCTTTTTTTTAAGATATCTCACTATGTTAAACCCGTTTAACATAGCGAGATTACAGCAACAGAGCTCTTCTGTTCTCTGTTGCTGTCTAACACACACACACAAAAAAAGACTTATACTAATGGAAAAAGTCCGGGCGACCAGACATTTTTCGATTAATATAAGTCTGATTTACAACGGGCATGCTGACCAATCAGCGTGCAAGTTTTGGAATATTAATGGGGGTTCATTGTATAATTACGTTGTTGTAGATGATACTAATGACAGCCTGGTATTCAGGAACATTATGCACAGACCCTTTGTGAACTATTTCTGTTATTCTGTTCCTCTGGATAATGATTCACATACGTGAATCATGGTCAGTAACAGCACTGTACAACCCTCCCTTGTACTTAAGTAATTATGCACAGTAATGCATCGTACACAGTAATGTACAAAGTGATCATGTGCCCAGTTCTTCTGTGACCCCCCCCCCCCTTGGCAGCAAAACAGCTATTGTACTTTGCTCCATGGCAAGACGACACTGTACTATACTATACTATGCTGCTGCACTCTTCTCTTCTATCCTGCCTGACTGCTATTCATAAAGAAACCAGAATCATTAGTCACAACAGCAGAGCTAGAGCCATTGCCATAATGTGGTAATAAGAGGATATGATACTGTATGAGCTGCCATTGACAGGAGCTCAATACCATCTTTGGGCGGGGGCAGGGCAAGGTCATGTGACGTAGCAGGTTTACCTACACCACAGGAGGATTTGTTACTGTAGGGATATTTCAACTAAGAAATGCAGTTTATTTATTTTGTGTGTTGCCACTAATATATTGAACAACGCTGTCCACTGAGCAACATGTAATCAAGGGAAGGAGTCACTGCACTAAGTGCCACACTTCTGGGCAGTAACTGTGGTCTATAATAGGACAAAAAAATGCACCACAATACAAGACTGTAGTGTAACTCAGCAAACCCCTATCCTAAGTGCTGTGATCTGTGCATGAGTTTGAGAGACAGACAGACAGAGTACATATATGTGTGTGTGTGTGTGTGTGTGTGTGTGTGCGCATGTGCTTGTGCATGTGAGTGTGTGTGTGTGTGTGTGTGTGTGTGCGCATGTGCTTGTGCATGTGAGTGTGTGTGTGTGTGTGTGTGTGTGTGTGTGTGTGTGTGTGTGTGTGTGTGTGTGTGTGTGCGCGCATGTGCTTGTGCATGTGAGTGTGTGTGTGTGTGTGTGTGTGTGTGTGTGTGTGTGTACATGTGTATTGGGGCAGACTGTCTCTTATATAGCCATCCCAATAATACAGCATTGACACTGAGCAATGAATCATTAAAAGATGAAAAGTAATATCAGAGAAGTGCTTTTTGGTGCACTGGCTAAGTAATGTAACCAGTACCGGTGTCCATGAGTAACATGTGCCATACACACTGCTGACCAAATATGAGTATTCAGCTTTAAAACAGTTTGTATCAAATTACATAAATAATTACTAAACAATTATTGTCAGAAAAACTAGTTTTGGTCATGATTATTCAATACAAATTTGCTTCATGTAGACTGTGCTTCCTTGCTAGCTGTAGTTTTCACTGCTTACACATCATGATATAAGTTACCTGGCTGCTCTCCTCCTGTCTGCTTCATACTTAGCCATGAAACATGACAGAAATGTAAAAATACTGTCAGTGTTCTGGTCAATACCATGAGGGAAATATTCTGCGGTTAGACAATAAGAAACTATTGGTTTAATTGCCTTTAGAAGTTTGTTTTCTTCCTTGTAATATATAAAAATAAGTTCAAGAATTAAGTGCATCATCTATCCATGTCATTCCTTGGTAGAAGAAAAGGCATGCAGTAGAAAGACATATGTTACTATTAGGGCTTCTTTTCAACTTGCAATTTGTTTCCTTGTCATTAATAAATATACATACTGTATCTTACAAAGTGATGTACATTTGTTTCTGTTTGCATGTTTAATATGTACATTAGTAATGGTTAAGGAGGGTCAGGAATCTAAAAGTGTCTTGTACAGGATGGATACATTAGAATAACAGGATTTTGGTCAATGTAATCCAAATTTATATTGTAGTCTTTTATCTCTGCAGCTTCTCATTTAACTGATGCAGCACAACATTCCTTAATTACATTGAATTGATTTTGTCCTTTGGAATTTCAGAACACAAGTCTGATTAGTCAAAAGAAGAAATTAGACTCTGACATCTGCCATCTGCAGAGTGATGTGGATGAAGCTTTACAAGAATGTCGCAATGCAGAAGAAAAGGCAAAGAAAGCCATTACTGATGTGAGTATTTATTTTGACCTTCAGACAGCACTGTGCAGCCCTAAATATCTCTGAACATGCAGAGAAACAATGTGAGCTGATGTGTCTGAAGCTCTTTGATGAATGAGAGTTAAGCATTACCTGTCATTAATGTAAGTGCAGCATTAGCAGCTGTGCGTGCTTACTGATGGCATACTACGCCATACACATTCATATCTGCAAATTCCCATCTCAGATGTTCATGTCAGGCAAGTGTAACAGGTAATCAGTTTAACTCAGATACTGACTTCCCATCTAATACTCAAAAAACAAATGAAAAAACAGTAGAAACTTCACAGCTTATGTCATCGAAACAGGCTAATGCAAATAATACTAGAAGGATCCATTCTGGTTTTCCCACAGTATACCAGGTACTGCACAAATTAAAGCTATTTCATGTTTTCCAGCTTTAAATAGATACGTGCCTATATACGTACAATGGATCAGCAAGCAACCTGTAAAGGATTCATATGCTTCCCTTCATTTATTGATGCAGACTCTAGTTAAACTTGTAGAAGTATTGGATTGTCTGATTTTCACAGGCAATATGTTATCTCTTTCTACCATTAAAGTAATTTTGTTTTGCTTACCACAGTTATACTTTTTAAAATCTGTTTGTACTGTCTTTTAGAGCTTCAGTGCTTGTTAGGTCTTAAAATTTACTATGCTGTTAGGTTTGTCATTCTTCACAGCTTATGTATAACAATTAGGTCTCCATGAAGTATTATATAAGTAGAGTGTGTGTATATAGTTCTAATTTAACCTCTCTTTATATCTTAGCAGTGTGAACCTTTTCCAGTTTGGAAAATCATTTTGTTTGACTTGCAAAGTACTCAAGTAGGGCCATGTCGACTCCAGTCCACTTTAATTCTTTGTGTATTACCAAAGAGTCGCATGAATATGGTGCCTTTTCTTGATGTTATATATTGGATTATGCAGGCAGTGAGTTTAGCTACAGGCTTACTTGTCTTGCCAACATGTTTTAGCATGTTAACAGTCTGTTTGTCAAGTTATCTCAGTTATTAAACATCTCTTCTTTCATTTTCTGGTCTGATGGACTTTATCTTTCCAGCTGTAACCATTTCAGCCTTTTCGATGATAACAGACAAGATTTTTAAGCCAGTTATATAACCTATTCAGTATATCTGATTTTGGGTGAAAGTATTTGATGTCGTCTGATTATTTAACCATCCACTATTAGTTGGTGTGTCCATTATTTATAATGAAAAAAAAATGATCAACAAAATGTAGAAGAAAACTGTTAATTTATTTCCACATACCTGATTGTTTATATTGACCATTTTACTGCCACTATCTATGTGGTTCTGAATGTGTTGATTTTTTAATCAGCCTGTTGTAGTCCCATTCTTTTTAAACACATATTCTTGACCTTTTTCCTACCATCCATTGTACCCACACTAAATCAAAGTGCTGCACAAGCACTATCTAACAGTGGAACTATTACATCCTGTTCACCCATGCTGTCATTCCTCCTGAGCAACACATTTTCTTAGCATTTCCTGTACATGCAGTGCTGCACAAGATGGCATAAACCATGTCCATTTAAGATATAAATAAGCTGATTCTCTCAACTGACCTTGCACTATGAATACTGCACTCAGCCTTCAATAGATTTGTCACCCCAAGAAGACCTTCTTCATTTTTTTTCCATATCTTAATCCTGATAGTCAACAGTGTGTCCTCATCCTTGCAGTGCAAAAACAGAAGGTGGTTAATAGTCAGGTCTTTTGCATGAAAAGCAACACATATCTTATAAAAAAATGTTGCTGATTTCAGTCTCAGCTTTGGGAGCCACTTAAGATAAAGACTCCATTACAGACTTATGGCTTGTACTGTGTATGATTTCCAAGGTGAACAAAACTAATGGTGGTAACTGTTTATGTACCAGGCAGCCATGATGGCAGAAGAACTCAAGAAGGAGCAAGACACAAGTGCACACCTTGAGCGAATGAAGAAAAATATGGAACAGACAATCAAAGACTTACAGATGAGATTGGATGAAGCTGAGCAAATAGCCCTGAAAGGAGGAAGGAAGCAAATCCAGAAACTTGAATCTAGAGTATGAATTAACCTTTAATTTTTGCATTTATTTTACTGACCAGGTAGTACATTTACTGCTCAGTTCCCTAGTGAGTAAAACTGTTATTCATAACTACCCTGGTGATTTTCTATCAGTAATTATAATGAACAAAAAGTGATATAATGATCGTTATTACTACTATGAATCTTCAAAAGGATGAATCTGGGACTTTGCGGGTTTGAATGTCAAACTTTGTTATATTGTTATAAAATACGTAATAGCACAGATTTTCTATAAAGTCAGTCACTTCTCATAATTGCTGATTTTTATTTAACTACAGGTGCGCGAGCTTGAAAGTGAGCTTGAAAATGAGCAGCGCCGCAATAATGAGGCACAGAAAGGTATTCGCAAGTATGAACGTCGTATAAAAGAACTGAGTTTCCAGGTACCAATTGTAATATGGTATTGCAATACTTTGCTGTTTTGTTAATTATATTCGGATTGTGCCGCATTCACCATGTGACAATACTATCAATGATATCCAGCTTTGGGCCAGTCCCAGCCACTAGTGACCCCCACCTGCCCCTTTTCTTACAACACTTGAGCAAGGCATGTCTCCCAGTAGGGTTCTTGCATTCATGACAAAATTGCCTTATTGCTGACCAAACTTCAAGGGAGTACAGAAGGAGGTAAAGTTTAGTGAAATGGTAGCAGTCAATCAGCTGGAGGTCAGCATATTTTTTTATACTGCACTAACATGATCCTTAGGAGGGTACATGACATGCAACATGGTTAGTACTCAGCTCTTCCAGGTTGGTGTATGCTTCCATACACCCACATTGACTGTTGGAGCATCACTTATGCACTTACTAGACTGCAGAAGCTTGTCTGTAGCCATAGCTCTCCCCTTGGAGTCAGAAGACAAACTCCATACTCTTTTCTAAGGTGAGAGTGAGAAAGAGAGAGTGAGAGAGATATGATTGTATGATAGTTGGAGTTTTTTTGAGTCTGTCCATATAGGACAAGTGTTTAAGGCCTAGGATCATCTTTGTGAGGTACTTTTGTGGCCTCTCCAGTTGTTGCAGGTGTCTAGTGAGGAACATGCCAAATGGGGCATTGTACTTGATGACTGGCCTAATGATGGAAGAATAGAAGGTGGCAATGACTTCTTTCTTCCTGGATGCAAAACCCTTAGTAATGAGATGTGCCACACAGAAGGACTTTCTGACCACAGTGTCAATGTGGTGATCAAAAGAGAGGTTGCTGTCAACCTGTGTTCCCAGATCTCTTATAACGCCTTCTGTGTTCAGTTAGGGAATTTATTCTTCAAGTGCAGCAGGCACTGAATTTGTAGAAGAAACACTGAAATATCAAGTTGTTTGCTAGCAGCAGTCTCTTCATTAGTTACAGATCTCTTTAATGTTTAATTATTCAGAAGCCTTTTACTTCTGCAGAGATTGTGCATATTGACTGATATTGGAGGATTGTAATGCTAAAAGTCTCAGTGGCCTTTACAGCCGAAATATTCTGAAATGGGCAGTTTTGTCATTATTGGTTCATACATTTTGTTGCATTGCTTATTGGAAAAAATGTTCAAACCTATAAATTTAAAACGTACTCTAACAAGTGGGGCTCTATTATACAATGATATAATTTAATACAATCAGGATGCTGCATCAAAGAGCACATGCATGTATGCATGGTCCTAAAAATGTGTACAAGGAGCCCATGATTTGAAAATAATCCAAAGGTAAACTTAATCCGCTACTGGATAGATGTGTTTTCTTTGAATCTGGGTTTCAATACTGTTTCAATGAATGTGAGTTTCAAGGGCAGAGAGGTTTACTTTTAATGCAAAGTCTGTTTTCATTGTGAGACTGTATTTTTTTATCAGTGTCTATTGATATCTGTGCCATAAAATTTGAAATAAAAGTTTTAAATGAAATCCAAGTATCTGTAGAAGTATAGAGAAAATAATATGTGCATTGATAGGTTTGAACAGTCTTATGGTAACTGGAGGGACATAAACAAGTAATGGGACACTGGAATGACTGGGGGGGGGGGTTGCTGTGTGCAGGGAGCTGGTGCAGTGGTGGGGACCGATCCATTGGCCTGCCTAAGGCCGCATTTGACCATGCTCTGGATCTGCAGTGGCCATGTAGTATTGTAACTGTGGAATCAGAGTTCATTATTTATATGATACACTGTATCATCTGTAGTTTCATCACAAGTCTGCACTAATCCTAATTGTTTTGAAGTACTATTCGAAATTGTAAAAGTGAATCTCAACTCTTTGTATTTGTAAGTTTCATCACTAGTCTGTATTACTCCTAATGATACATGTACTATTCGAAATTGTTTAAGTGAAACTTAATTTTTGTATAGCTATCATTAATAAGCTACTATAACCTAGATTGCTTTGGAGCTTTTCTCCCCAGGATTCCATTGAAAACGGGTTCATTTTGGCCCAATGGACTATCCTGGTAAACCAACTACAAATAAATAAATAAAATAAATAAATATATCCCACTATGCCACGTAATGTCAGGATATAAAGATCTAACCAGCAGTTCATGCAGATTACACTGTTACCATGTACTACCAGTCTTTTATCCCTGTTGTGATGCTCCTCCTCTGGGCCAGTAATCAAGGAACCTGAATCCTCACCACTGGCACCTGTGGGGAATGTTCACTGAGATAAAAACAGATACACTAAGTATTCCCAGATGCAGACCTCTCTGCATCAAGCACAGTTTCCCTTAAGAGCACACAGGGAACACAATCAGCCTGGGGTCTGGATTTCTTTATATCTGTCTCCCTCCAGAACCCCAATAAGGCTCTCCACTAGCACAGCTGTAGGGTTGGGTCCTTAGCCTGGTGTCCAAGCCAAGTCCTCAAGCACCTTCTCTGTGAAATCAATGCTTTGTGTCCCTGCTCCTAGCAGCTGACACACACACTAATGCATATATATTTCTTTTTTCTGTCCAGCAGGGCACAATGTTGGTACAAGCAGCTTTACAAATACATTTTTTCAACACAAGCATCCGCACAAATCAGTTTGATATACAAATGACTTATAATTCTTGACAAAATTCCAGCTAGCTGTGCTGGCATATGTTACACATCCACTGCCCTACTTCTCCTGGCTTAGCTGGCAGTACCTCACATCGTCACAGCTGTCATTAATGTTCAGAAGTGGTAGAAGTGGTGGAACTTACACACACACACACACACACACACACACACACACACACACACACACACACACACACACACACACACGGGTCTATATTATGTGATCGAAGAGACACTTCTTTGAATACATAATAATCAACACCAAAAGACCGAAATCCCCAAACTGCAAACAGCTACACCCGAGAATTTTTTCCTAGGGAAAACATTTGCGGGGCCGTAAACACAACACACACACTTCAAATCTAATTTAAGTGGGGGGGGGGCATCACCTGCCACACCCCCCGATGTGGGGGGCTGTGCCCCCCACACCCTCCTTAACTAAATATACCAACTTCAAGATCGCTCTACTTTGGGGAAAAGGGTAAACCCTGGGAAGGGCCAACTGAATTTTTTCCCTAGGAAAAAATTTGTGGACTTGGCCATTCACAGTTTTGGAATTTCGGTCATTTAGTGTCGATTATTACGTATTCGAAGAAGTGTCTCTTTGAATACATAATATAGACCACACACACACACACACACAGATATATATATATATATATATATATATATATATATATATATAGTATATATGTTTGTTAACTGGGTAAGTGTTCTGGTCAGAAGACCCTTTTCATGCATGACCTTGTCCTCAAGCATAGGGAAGTGCAATACATTACACTAAGTAGAAGTGTGATCACATAAAGCACAGTGAACTGCAATATATAGTGATATGATTACAACAAGGAAATTGATAGCAAAACCAGTGTAAGGTCACAGTATTTACACTACTTACAACATAATTCAATATAGGAATGTCTGAACAATATGATTATGGAACATATAGTAATAGTGACTAAGTTTGTGTATAGATGTGGAAACAAGATTTAGACTATAATTATGTAATAGCTGTAGTGGGTAGTGAGAGGTAAAATCTAGAGGTAAAGTGGAGAAGATTAGTGAATGGTAAGGGAGAAAAGGTTAGAAATGCACAGGGATGTCACCAGGATGTGAAGATAGGCTAAATGATGGGATTAGTGGGATGGTTAGTACAGCATGAGGATAGGATAGTAAAGATGTTGGGAAATAAATGGCAAAGTTAATGCTGAGTGGGTGTGGTAGAAGAAAAAAAAAGTGATGTATAAAACCTTGATTACTACAGCAAGGAATATTGAATAGGGCTATACTAACCCATAGAAGTAAGTAGATAGAGCTATGCAGTTGGACATTAAACATAGGTTCATAGGTAGGTATTAGGCTATCTGCCCGAAGGCATTTATAAGCTTAGCCAGAATGTGTTGGCTTTCGCCGCCCCCTTCAATTCCCTGTGCCTCTGTCCAGCAGAGCCACTGAAGTGATCTCTGAGGTAAACTTTCTGTTTCCCATCCACTCGTCAAGATTTCTTTTGAAAAGTGTTAGTGAGGAGCTCTGCCTAATATAGATTGGGATCTTGTTTCAAAGCATGGGAAGTCTCTGGGACAGGAATCTATCCCTCCAGCACGTCCTATTTATTGTTGTGGTGAGGTTTAGATCCCTAGAGCGTGTGGCTCAAGGGGATAGGGTTTTCTTTAGGTGGAGCATGTCCATCAATTCTTGGTTGGACATAGCCTTGTATGTCAGGCAGAGATCACCTCTGAGTAGGCGGTATACAACCGAGTACAGCTGGAGTTTCTTCAGTTGAGCTGCATAGGGTATCTATTTGATGCCAGTGATCCTCTTGGTGAGGTACTTCTGTGGTCTTTCCAGCTGTTTCAGGTGTCTTGTAAGGTACATCCCAAATGGGGCGTTGTACTCTATGATGGATCTGATGAGTGATGAGTAGAGGGGCACAATGACCTCTTTTGATTTGGATACAAACCCTTTTGTGATTAGGTGGGCCACGTAGTGGGCCACGTAGAAGGATTTTATAACCACTTTGGCAATGTGATTATCAAAGGTGAGATTACTCTCTACTTCGGTCCCCAGATCCCCTATTATGTCTTCCATATTTAGGGGACTACTACCTATGTGGTAGTTTGTGGGTACTTTGTTTTTTCCAAAGGGGATGACTATGCACTTTTTGGCATTTGGCTTGAGGCCATGATTTTGACACCAGGTATCCATCTCAGTGAGACCCTTTTGGAGGATGTCTGTGTCAGCCGGAGAGTCAATTATAGCCCCTAGTTTGCAGTTGTCTGTGAACTTGGTCAGCCATAGTCCTCCTGTGCTTGTCTGTACCTCTATGCCAAACAGGAGGGGTCCTAGAACTGAGCCCTGGGGAATGCCACTTGTAACTGGTTTAGAGTCAGACCTAGCTCCCGCAACTCTTACCATGTGGGTTCTGTCCGTGAGCCAGTTAGCAATCCATCTTGTGACATAGGGGTTTATGTTCAGGCTGATGAGCTTGTCTATAATACCAGAATGGGGAATGGTGTTGAAGGCCTTAGTGAGTGAGTTCCATGATGATGTGCTCCATAGCCTAGCAGACTAAGCTAGTTAGGCTTATAGGGCTATAGTTCCTGGGGTCTGCTGTGGCTCCACCTTTGTGGAGTGGAATAACCATTGCTGTGCACCACTATATGGGTATGTAGCCTGTGCAGAGGCTGAGTTTGAACAGTGTGTTTAGGTGAGGGGTTAGTTCGTCTTTGAGCTCATGTAGGACGCAGCCTGGGACACCGTCCGGTCCCATTGATGCTGTGTTTTTGGCTTTGGAGAGGGCTGTTTTAACCTGAGTGTCTGTGATTTCAGGGACTCTACATTCTTCTGGTATGGTTATGGGCCCTTTTGGGGGTGAGAGGGGGGTGAGGTTTGCGCTGAACCTGTCTGCCAGGATGTTGGCGATATTGGTCGGTTCAGTGTATTTTGTGCCATTTTGCACTAACTCCGAGCAGATTTGAGCATTGCCACTTAGATTCTTGACGTAGTTTAAGAATGCCCTGTGGTTATCTTTGGAGGCCTTGGCAATTTTTCTTTCAAAGCTCGCCTTGGATGATTTTATGAGGGATCGTAATTTCTTGCTGATACTGATCAGGGATGTCTTCCCTTCTTGGGATTTTACTCTTTTTTGCACTAGTTTCCTCCTTCTATTGTATAGCTTGTTTATGGCAGGAGTCCACCAGACTGGTTTCCTTTTCTTGGAGGATTGAGTCTTGGTTTTGCTTGGGATGGCACGATCCATGCATTCTTGTAGCTGCCCGTAGAATGCATTAGTAAAGGATTTTGCAGCTTGGTTAGTGTTATCCTTCAGCATGGGGACTTTGAAACTTTCCACCTCGATCTTATGTAATGTGAAGTTTGCTTTGGAAAAGTTTTTCATGGTGGTTTTCTTGTCCGGGGGTGGAGGCAGAATATAGATATCCAAAGTGATTTGTTTATGGTCAGATCTAATCAACAAGGGGTTGACCTCCGGTGTGGAACACCTGTCGCCCATGTTGGTGATGACCAGGTCCAATATGTTGTCACCTCTGATGGGAGTATTGACCAGCTGAACCAGGGCATTTGAGTTTATAAATTCTAGGAAAAGTTGGGCAAGAGAGTTAGTACTTGAGTAGTTCTCCCAGTTAATGTTTGGGTAATTGAAATCACCCAATATTAGGGTGTTTGGTAGGACCTTTATGTTTCCCAGTGATTCCAGAAATGCAGAATGGGGATCCTGGGACATGGTGTGTGATCTGTAGCAAGCTACAATTTGAATTACAGTTTTGCCCATTGTTAGTTACACGGGGATGATCTCTGAAGCACCGTGCTGTGCCACTAACCAGGAGGTGTGGGTATCCTTGATAAATATGGATGCGCCCCCACCTTTTGTATTTTGGTTTGCGTTCTGTGGACGAAATATATGGTATGAGTTGTAGCCTGGTAGTGCTGGGGTGCTCTCTGGAGCCTTAAACCAGGTTTCTGTTACTGCACTTATATTGATTTTCTCCATACAGAGGAGTGCCTCGAGTGCATGCATTTTGAGGTTTAGACTTCTGGCATTGAGTAACATTACCCTCAGTTTTTTGTTTCTTGTGCTATTTACAGTGGTGAGTTTGTCTTTTGAGCTTTGCCTGAAAAAGGCACTATGGGGGTGGTAAGAGCCTTGGCCAGTATTCGAAATCCTAAGGGTGACAGGTGCAAGCCATCTCTAGTGAAGCAGCGTGGCTTGTCGAGCATGTCATCCCAGGCAGGCAGACACTGGATTCCCTTTGAATGACACCAGAAACTTAGCCAATTGTTGAAATTGAGAATTTTTTCTTTATACCATGGTATCATTCGCTACTCAGGGTCAGGGTCATACTGGCCTGAGCTATGTGATCAGAGAGCTCTTCCATGTCTCTTTTTATGTAGTCCAGGGAGGTACGGCTCAGGTTATTCACACTAAAATGGACAATGACAGAGTCATATTTGTACTTGCTCTGGAGTGACCTGAGTGCTTGTGTTATGTGGCGGATCCTGGCACCCGACAGGCAGCTAACAGTAACCTTCTCCTTATTCAGCCTAATGAGTGGGACATCAGCATACCTGACTATAGAGTCACCTATTACTAGTATGTTATTTTGCCTTAAGGGCTGTGATTGCATGGCACACTGGTTTTGTGAAGTATGTGTTTCATGGTTTGTCTTGGGGGGGGGGGTGGATGTTTGCTTTGGAGGTCTCTGTTGGTTTTGCAGATTTTTATTTAGAGCTTCCGAGTATGTTTTCATGTATTTATGTGTGTTTTTTGTCGGTGCTGGTTTAATGGCTCTATGTAAGACTGGTGGTGTGATGCAAGTATTTCCCTTCTCCTCTTGACTGTCTGATCCAGTCTTGGGATGAGAGAGTTTAGCCTCTAGTTTGGCTGTATAATTGCATCTCTCGCTTGTATTAGTGTTTGGTGGTAGGAGGAGGGGGTTGTCTGTGTACATGAGGCAGATGTAACATTGCCTCAAAATGATGATATTCACCAGTTGAACTGGAGAGTACACCTGAAACTGCCCTTTGGACATGCCTGGTTGGGTACAGTGAACTGTTTTACTGGATGGCTGGCAAGGTCGAATAGAGAGTCTTGTCCTTCTGTACAGTACAGGAGGGTCTAGTGCTAGGGTTTATAAGTGCTTGCTATAAGTTTTGAGCAAGTGCCGGGCTGAGAAATGAATGGCTTGAGTGCTTAAGTTGAAAGTTTGTCTAGTTCCAAGGGAAAAATTGAAGAGGAGACTTTGTGGAGCCGGGAATACTTTTACCCTAGCTAACTGGTGCTGCCCGGTGCACAAAAGCGGGCATATATGGTATTTATAGCAGGGAAATGAAAGAGATAGAAATTAGCCCAAAATGGCCAATAAACTACTAATTTCTGGGCTGAAATCACTTCTCCAGGGACAGATAGGCTGCTCAAAACTCCCCTCTCTCACAGGTGAACAGAGAAACTTCCTTCTATCCAAGTAAGGTATGGGCAAACACAGAGATTTGTAACACAGCCCTGAATTCAGCATTAACCTGAAAACTGGACTATACTAGCTTAGAAAGGCAGGAAACAATTTTATATATATATATATATATATATATTTGTTTTTTTTTTTTTCAGAAAATAAAGCAGATACACACAAAAAAAAAAACACATTAAAAGCACAGAAAAGGATACTTATTGTTATATATTGCAGATCAGAGTTGTAGTCAATGCCCCTAGTAATAAAAATAGAAAATGAATAAAATGATTTAAACAAGTTACCCAATTAACTAGAAAAAAGCTCAAAACTGAGCCCTGTTCCAGCAGTCTTCAATCAGACAAGTTCTAACTGCACACCCCTGCTTACTAGGGTGCATACCTGTTACAAGAAGAGAACATACCTGTTAAAAGAAGTGTTAATAGATTGATTTTTTAATATGTTTGTTAAAGGATTTTCTGATGTCTAGTAGTGATGAGATAAATCTGATTTCCTGAGGTATTTTATTCCTGCATTCTGGCCCAGGTTTTGAGTATGCCCTTGCGGTAGAAGCTGAAGTGTAGGGTGGTCTAAAAAGGAGATGAGTGTCTGTATTTCTAAGAGAGTAGTAATTGTTCCTGTATTGGAGGCATTTATAAGTGGTGTACACTGACATTCATTTAATAATTTAAAGGCCAGCATATTGAGTAAGAAGGATGCTCTGTGTTGTACTGGGATGCAGTTGCATTTTTGATGATGATGCACTGCTGTTTATGAGAGGACTTGGTGAATATATTATAATATCTTATCTTCTATCTTTTTGAAAATTCTGATGGGAGTTTAAGATAATGAATGGTATGGAATTTTCAAGGCTATGGAGTAACATATTGATTGCTATGGCTCACCTAGCTTCTTTTGTTAACAAGCTGGAAATTTTGTAGGCAACTCTGAGTTGTATAATTACCTTTTGTGACTGAATTTGCTCTAGTAGAAGGCCCATGTAGTTTGCTGAGTTACAAATAAGAGGTGGTGGTGGTAAGTCTCATAAATGTGAAGGAGTTATACTGTGGTGAGGTGTCTGCGTGACTCACATTATCATGCATGTAGATTTTTTTTTTGTATTTAATGTTAGTTTATTAGAGCATATTCAGTTCCATATTGGCCTGAACTCATTTTGTAGTGAGGTGTTAATTTCAATTTGAGACGGTGAGTTAAATTCCTGAAAACATTGGAGGGGATAAATGTATCTCCAAACACCATCATACTAGGTGACTTCAACTACCCTAATATAGACTGGGAACACTACTCAAGCCCGAACACTCTAACCCAAAGATTCCTGGAGTTCATAAACTCAAATGCCATGGAACAACTAGTCACCATCCCCACAAGAGGAGAAAACATACTTGATCTCATCATCACGAACATGGGATCAAAATGTTCAACACTGGAAGTATACCCCTCACTGGTGAGATCAGATCATAAACTAATCTCGCTGGAGGTCCTCATCCCGCCCCACCTGAAACAAAAAAAGACCACAGTGAAAAACTTATCAAAAGCCGATTTCACACTTCTAAAACTAGTGTGGTCTCCTTTAAGGCCCCTGAGCCAGTGGTAAACATTACTCAAACCGCTGAATCACTTACAAATGCCTTCTACCAGCACCTACAGGACTGCATGGATCAGGCAATCCCAAACAAAACTAAGACTCTCTGTACCAAAGGCAAGCATCCAGTCTGGTGGACCCCAGCCATAAACAAGCTCTACAACAAAGGAGGAAGCTACTACAAGATAGAGCAAAATCCTTGAAAGGTAAGACACCTTTGATCATTATAAGTAAAAACTAAGAGCTCTCATAAAATCATCCAAGGCAAATTTTGAGAGAAAAATCGCCAAGGACTCTAAAGACAATCATAAGGCCTTCTTTAGCTATGTTAGAAACCTAGGAGGAAACTCCCAGATATGCTCAGAATTAGTTCAAAATGATGTGAAAATTACTGAACCTACACACATTGCTAACATACTGGCTGACAGGTTCAGTGCAAACTTCTCCCCTCCCCCAAAAGGAGAGATATCTATTCCAGAGGATTGTAGCCCCCCAAACATTTCCAACGCCCAGGTGAGAACTGCCCTCACTAAGGCAAGAAACACAGCATCCATGGGACCGGGTGGTGTCCCCGGCTGTGTGCTTCATGAACTCAACGAGGAATTAAACCCACAGTTAGGACAGCTGTTTAATCTTAGCCTCACCTCAGGATACGTACCCAAGGAGTGGCGCACGGCGACTGTGGTCCCACTTCATAAGGGCGGTGCCTCCACAGACCCTGGAAATTACCGCCCCATTAGCTTGACAAGCCTTATCTGCAAAGCCATGGAGAGGATCATAATGGAACTCATAAATAAAGACATAGGGAACTTGCAGACTTTGGATCCAACCCAGTTTGGCTTTGTCAAAGGCAGATCCTGCCTCTTAAACTTGGTTGACTTTTTCGAGACAGTCACCAAGGCCATTGATGAGGGAAAGGCAGTCCATACAGCCTACCTCGACCTGGCAAAGGCCTTGACACAATACCCCACTCAGGTATCATCGAAAAACTCATCAGCTTGAATGTAAACCCATACATCACAAGATGGGTTGCAAACTGGCTAAGTGACAGAACCCACAGGGTCAGAGTTGCTGGAGCCATGTCAGACTCAAAGCCTGTCACAAGTGGTGTCCCACAGGGCTCAGTCCTGGGTCCACTCTTGTTCGGCATATACTTTTCTGAAGTACAAGCAAACACAGGAGGGTTATGGCTGACAAAGTTTGCAGATGACTGCAAACTGGGCGCCATAGTCGAAAACACATCTGACACAGATATCCTCCAGAAGGGCCTCACAGAAACGGATAACTGGTGCCAGAGCCATGGCCTGAAGTTAAACGCCAACAAATGCATAGTCATACCCTTTGGGAAAAACAAGGTTACCCCTAGCTACCATATAGGTGGCAATCCACTGAGCACAGAAAAAGTCATCAGGGATCTGGGGACCCAAGTTGACAGTAGCCTTCGCTTGACACTCATGTTGCTAAAGTAGTTAGGAAAACCTTCTATATCGCCCACCTGATCATGAAGGGATTCACATCTAGATCAAGGGAGGTCATCGTCCCCTGTACTCATCACTCATTAGACCTATGATTGAGTACAATGCCCGTTCGCAATGTATCTGACCAGGCACCTGCTGCAGCTTGAAAGGCCCCAAAAGTTCCTCACCAAAAGGATAAAGGGTCTCAAAAATATGTCTTATGCTGCCCGACTGAAAGAACTCCAGCTCTATTCAGTCTCATACCGCTTGCTCAGAGGTGACCTGTGCCTGACATATAAGGCCATGTCAAACCCAGATTTGATGAATATGCTTCACCTCAAAAATCTAGATCCCTCAGAACCACAAGGGCGGAGACTTAAACCTTGACACGGTTATAAATAGAACGTGCTGGAGGGACAGATTCATCACCCAGAGACTCCCTATGCTGTGGAACAAAATCCCGGTACATGTGAGGCAGAGCACCTCGCTGGCCTTGTTCAAGAGGAATCTTGACCAATGGATGGGAGATCGCAGATATACCCCAGGGATTACTTCAGTGTCACTGCTTGACAGAGGCACAGAAAAATGATAGGCATAGTTTTTATTCAAACTAAAGGGGTGGCGAAAGCCACATAACTATGGGCTAGGCTTATAAATGCCCTTGGGCAGATAGCCTAGTATGAACCTATGAACCTATGATGCCCTACTGATCTCAGTATTGTCAGTGTAAAAGATGACAGTTAGGTCTGGTATATCCAAGTGGAGGTTATTAATGAATAATGACAACAGAAATGATCCTGGGGAAACACTGCCAGAAGTGGGTAAATGGTTGAGTTGAGTGGTGTCAGAATCTATTGAGAAGGACCTGTGAAGTAAGTAGTTTTTGCACCACGTGCAGCCTTCATCAGAGAAATTGCACTTTTTTTAATTTTCTGCAGCAGTATGTTATGATAAACACAATCAAATGGTCTTTTGACGTTTATGAACAATGCACTTGCAAGCTCACCGTGTTCAATGTAGGGTTACCACCTGTCCTTGCGAGGGACAGTCCCTCTTTGGGCGGTTGTGTCCTGACCAAAAATATTAAAAATAGCAAATGTCCTGAGATTGTAGGACATAATTATGTCCCATATTTTATGTAATAGTTGCATAAAATAGTTATTTCTGTATCTAAAATGCCTACATGTTACAAGAAACAGGATAAGCAACTAAACTGCTACAAGAATAAGCTTTTATTCTGGCAAAAAAGTAAAGTTCTATCCTTTGTACTGACTGTGGGTTTGTGTCGGCCTGTAAAATCTGATGTCCTGACAATGCCCCACTATGGCCATTTGAAAAGGTGACAACCCTAGTTCAATGTAGTTAAAGACAGTATTAATGTGTAGGTATATGGTTGTGGAGGAACTGTGTCTTGGTCTGAAGACATCTTGGCTGCCAGTAGTGATATCATATTAGGAAATGTACTGAACAATTTGGTTGTATATTCATTTTTTGAAGAGTTGAGCTAAAAGATTAATGTGGGCTTTTGGTCTGTAATCATGAGGTAAACCGTTCAAAGGCAAGCACTAGGCCAAATGCTATTGTGGGCTGTTTTAAGCCTAGCCAATTTTCCTTTCAAAGGTAAGATTCAAACCCAGTGTTTTTTGTGTGTGGTAAACACTTTAATTCTTATACCAACCTCCAAATCCTAACAAACAGTCTGCAGATTATCACATGCCTAGCCAGTAACCAGACAGTGACCAAAGATGAGATTCAAAATCCTGTATCTTGTGTTTGTGGGATAAACACTTTATACCAACACATCATATTAGGCTAACTGCCCATGGGGGCCATTTTAAGCCTAGCCAGTTATCCAATTTGAGAATTAAACCCTGCATCTTGTGTCTGTAAGGTAAACACATTAACCAGTATACCAGCCTACAATGATCATCAACTGTTCCAGGGGTAGAAACCGTGGTAGTGGTCTTATGAATGCTCCTTTGAATAAATTTTGAATAAATACACAAGTCAGTGATCTTACCAGCTGCTGCTGCTGTCGTCCTAATCTTAGTGGTAGAGAATGAGTGCAGTAGAAGTGTGATGCTGAATTATGAAGAATGTTTTCAAACTCATACTTAACCTTTTTTTTGGTAACTGTTCTAAAGTGGAAATTTTATTTATTTATTATTTTACATTTGTTTACCGGGCTAGTTTAACTGGATAAATGTCCATTTTCAGTAGAGGCCCGGGGAGATAAGCTCCAAGACAGAACAATGATAAAAAACAACATAACAGATAGGTAAGATTATAACATTAAACAAAAAAAAATTATAATTACAATGCATATTACAGGTTAACACAGTAAAATTCATCAGTGCAGGGTGCAGGGATTATTTAGGATACTGGTACACTATGTGGTGTTCATGAGGTAGATAGAATTGAGATTAAAAGGAAAGAATCATTTATGATCCTACATATCCCTCCGAATAATTTGGATAAATCCCAAATAATTATACTTATAAATATTTTCTTGTTAATGAAACTTTATATAGCTACAAATTGGTTGAATCCATTCCAAACTTCGTGGGATAACTTTAAAGGTTTAGTGATAAAACATATTTTAGCTCACAAATTATTAATTAAGGATCATAGGAAAAACATAAATAATCTGAAAATATGGGAGAAAATTTTCAATATTCTGTTGGCTTAATGTTCCGAATCCACTTTAACCTCTGGACATATATGTTTAAATTTTTGTTCAGCATTAATTATTTCATATATTGACAAATGATCTTTTAATATTCCTGTCAGAAGTTCTTATCTTTTTATATTGACCTTGTTTAATTGATGGAAGCATTCATGTATATAGTGTATATATTTTGTAGTATTATTTTTATAAGTTTCATTTGGGCATTGTTTTCTTGGTTTTCTGTAATATTGTATGATAACTCGGAAAAAATAATAAAGATTGATTATGGAAAAAAAAAGAAAAAAAAAAGGAAAGAATCACAGTTTATGAGTAGAAAGGGTAGGTAGTGCAAAGTATGAAAGGACACATATCTAGTCAGGGTTAGTACAGGGGCATAACCAGTGTGTTCTGAGGAACACTTTCAATTTATATATTTTATATTTCAGCAGTACCATGGCACATTACACAAAAACTGTAATAAATCTCACACTGTAAACGATGGCAGTTGACTGATAGTATGAATGAGTATACAGTTCACCATCTACAGATAGAGTATCCTGATACGGGAGGTCAGAAATATGTAATGACAATATTAGGTCAACTAAAAAATGAACATGTCAAAGCAACTGATTCCAAGTTGAAAAAAATGTGCATAATTTCCTTTTAAAGGATGAATGAATTTCTGATGACCCATATGCAATGTGTGTAATATGCAAACTTCTACTTCTATAGAAATTGGGATAAGAATGAATATCACAAGAGAATGGGAAAGGAAGTATGTCTTACTGCAATGTCCTGATGAAGTATTAATATTATGTGTTCACAGTTAACACTTGGGATGTGTTAATCTAATTTGCTTTAATATGTTATATCTTTTAAACTATGTCCATAAAAGAGATGCTGATTATAATCGTAGGTGCATGTTAGGGATTGGTTTTGTTAGTACATGCAATAGAAAGCAGCAATAATTTCCAAAATAATTAAATGGATTAGACTTGAGTGACTGTGGGCAAAAATTAGTATGTTGTACTGCAGAATAATGCCTGTGTGATTTACTTACTGTTCTCACATCTGGTCCAATTTAGGCAGAAGAAGATAAGAAGAACCTGTCTAGAATGCAGGCGCTGATTGACAAACTGCAGCTCAAACTCAAGGGTTATAAACACCAAGCAGAAGAAGCGGTAAGTTATTACATGGTTTTGTAATTCATTTCTATAGTTATTCTGGAACTAAATACTCATGAAAGTAGTTGGAAAATAAAACATATTTACGTATTATAATTTTGGTGGAATCATTTCAAGCTTGTTGTACAGCGCACAGATAGAATCTATTCCTGGATTGCACGTTTTAATCACCAGCTTGATTATCATCTGCAGTTTTGAGTTTGATATACACATATACATACACACCCATGTATGTATACACACACACATATATATATATATATATATATATATATATATATATATTTTTTTTTTCCACTCGGGGCCTTTAGTGTTTGTTCTATTTGACTCATAGCTTATACTGACGGATACATTTTATGGTCTAAGATTATTGGGAATCCTGAAAGCTGTTATGCCATCTTTACATTTTTTATCTCTCTATATACTTTTAAATCTATTCTGACTTGTATTTTAAACAATATTTAAAGTTGTTTGTTTTACAGCCTAGGCAGCTGCTAGGTCATAAAAACCTCCTGTTTTTGCTGGTGTTAAACATGTTAAATATCTATTTTAAGTAGCATTTTATCAAATCATGCATTTGCCCTGTGTAACCATTATAGGGTAGATGTAATGATTTAAACAGTACAGCATAAGACAGTGTATTATATTTCAGGCGTACTTAACCTTCCAATGAGGAGCTCCAATATTCCGGATCTAGTAATCAGAAATATAGCCATTTCTTGAACATCTCCATATGTATCTTCATGTCAAATTAGACCATAATTTAATGACCTTTCCCTTTAAAACTTGTGGTATTTTCCATGCAAATAGCTTTGTGTTTAGGGACTTCTTAAATGCAAATGTTCTTCAATTTCCTGATGACTTAAATAAATTCTGCTGTAATCCTCCAGTGAAGTATCCTATTGCTAAAACTGATGCCTTTGATTTCTACTCCCACTTAAATAGTTGTAGTCCTAAGGCAGTCTCTATCCACTGCAAATGAGAAGTTTAAAAACAAACTCCTGTTGTGGAATACCAATGTAAATACATTATATAACAACAGAAAGATGCTGTCTAATGCTTGTAGGCGGTCTCATTCTGCCTACCAGAACAGCACACTTAAGCAAGCTAACCAAGAGCATAAGGGAACCATTAGGAAGCTCAAAGCTGAGTAGTTTGTCTTTTCGGCTTTTCCCGGTTAGGGGTCACCACAGTGGAACTTTGCTCCGCTAATGATTGGCGGTAGATTTTTATGGTGCCGAGTTGCCAGCCCGACGCCCAACCTTCAGCGAAGGCACACCCATTCACGCATGTCTTTCGGAGGCCACTCGAAGCTCAAAGCTGAGTATGAACTTAAAATAGCCACTAATTCCAAAAATAACCACAAATCTTTCCTAAGCTATTTCAGGAAGTGTAGTTAAGAATTAATACCCAACAGTGTTAGGAGCTAGTCCACAATAATACTACACTTTCTGACTCAAAGGAAATAATTAGTATCCTAGCTAATACATTTAGAGCAAATTTTATTCCACCTGTAATTATAGCTGTTCCACAGGTTTCACAGTCCCAGGCATTCCCTTTAATTACTATGGAACAAGTATTCTCAGCCCTCTCAAAACTTGAGTACTTCACCCATGGACCCTGATAACATACCAGGTTGCCTGATTATCAATGCCAACTATGGCCTTTCTGAACCCCCTACTTAACCTCTTTAATCCAAGCCTGTCCACTGGTTACATTCCTGATGCCTGAAAAAAAAAAAACAAAAAAAAAAACATTGTAATGCCATTATGCAAGGGTGGCCCAGCAATAGAGCCTGGTAACTATAGACTCATTAGTCTCACTAGCATCATATATAAAGCTATAGGTGCATTATCTCAGACTTCATTAATATGGACATTGAAAACCATGGATCCTCATCAATTTGGCATTATCAAATGAAGGTCCTGTCTCTTTAACATCATTATTTTTTTTTTTAAAAAGTAACTGAAACAGTGGATAATGGTTATGCAGTGGATACAGCATATCTAGAACTAGCTAAGGCCTTTGATACTATTCCCCATGCGGGCATTATTGATAGACTTATAAATCTCAATATGAATCCTTACATTGTGCGATGAACAGCTAACTGGTGTTCTGACAGAACACGTGTATTTAGAGTAGCAGGTGCCACTTCTGAAAGCAAAAAATGTTACCAGTGGTGTACCACTGGGCTCAGGTTTGGGCCATCTTTTATTTGGCAAGTATTTCTAAGACCTTCAGGCCAGCACTTCTGGCTTTTGGTTAACTACGTTTTCAAATGACTGTAAAGTGGGTGTTGTTATTTGAACTTCAGCTGACACACAGCTGTTCCAACACAGTTTAGACCATGTTAACAATTGGTGCAAGGACAATGGTCTTAAATTAAATGTAAAAAATGTAGCACAGTTCATTTAGGCAAACAAAACAGTTTCACATACCATATAGGAGATGCACCTCTGCAATCAGACACTGTTGTAAGGGGTCTAGGTACTCTTGTTGATAATTCCTCATCATTTGACCATCATGTCTCCACAGTACTTTAACAAGCCTTTTATCTGGCCCATCTAAGTTCTAAAGGCATCTCCACTAGATCCAAAGATGTCTTAATTCCCCATTTATGCATATCTTATCAGACCCCCTTACTGCATATAATGCATCTTTTGGTATATATTTATCTAAACACATCACACAACTTGAGGAACCTCAGAGATCCATAACTAAAAAGATCAGTGGCTTCAAAAATCTTAGTTATTAGGAGAGCATGTCAGTCCTTTTTCTGTACTCACTCTCTTATAGACTCCTCCATAGAGACCTGAAAGATTCAACTATATTTGGCTTCCCATTCATTCACAGAACTAATGGTACATTAAATACTTAGTTAAAGAAACTAAACCTTCATCAGCAGATATCCCAAAATATCCCTCACCTCTGGAATAAACTTTCACTACATGTTAAGCAAAGTAGCATCCTTGCCACCTTCAAAGTAAACCTAAATAATTGGATGAGCAGCCACAAATTCTCTCCTGGTCTGTCTTGTCGGTTCCCTATCACTTCATTGAGTACGTGAATATCGAATGCTTACATCGTTGAATATTCACGTACTTGAAGTTTGTGAATTTTTTTTTGCAGTACAGTGAAGATCAGGATTTTTGCCCTTTCCTCACTGTAGTGCGGTCTCGGAGTAGGAATATATATTTAGCGTGGGGTGTGGGGGGAAAAGCCACCCACAATAACTTCTTTGAGTACGTGAATATTCAATGATGTAAGCATTTGATATTTACGTACTCGATGGAGTGATATAGATGCTGTCTTGTCTTTCCTCCTTCAGGCTAGGGGACATTTTGAACAGGGTTTTTTTGCTAGGCTTGAAATCATCTGCAGACTGATTGCTTAGTACTTACCTATTAAAGACAAAACACAAGTCCATCCTAAATACTCTACAAGTGATCAAATTTAAGGAGATGGATTTCAATATTCATAACATTATTCCTTAATCTCTTATATACTTTGGGTGAGATATCTTTACAGGCTCACTAGAAGGATGAGATGCTTAGTTAAGAAAGTGCAAAAAGTTGCATTGTACTCAACTCATTGTCTGAGAAGAGATTAATAAAGAGCAAAAGTGGAAGCTGATGCCCTCCTATCAGTGTAACTCAGAATCAGATGCACAGCCACGAATGCTCCATTAGTGCAGCTACATTATGATAAAGGTGACATTTTCTATAAATGTAGTTAGTTCTCTAACTTTTGACTTCAAGTTATCACTTACTTGCCCATTTCCTATGGTTGTACTGCAGTTTTCTTACCAAATGGTACTAAAGCGTATATGTTTACATTGAAATTCAAGCTGTTCCTTTTGTACCATCTGTCTCATTCTACAAGGTATTTCTACATCATAGCAGTATCCATTTATGGTGTAACAACATACCTTAAGTTACAGCTGCATGTTTAGTTACCCATTTGGAAACCCTTCTTTTCATACTAGTTATAAAAACGGGTCTATATTATCTTATTGAAGAGGCATTACAGAGAATGCCTCTTCATCGACCCGTAAAGAATGAACTGCCAGTTGCGTGAGTGGTCGATTCAGCTATTTTTTCCCTAGGGAAAAAATCACTGATGCGTCTAGAAATTAAACCTCACTACAAACACATAAAAGTGGAGGGCTTTGCCCCCACACCCCCCCCTAACTAAATATACCAACTCTGAGATCACACTACTGTGGGGAAAGGGGCAAATTCACGCCTTTTGGCCAAGCAATTTTTTTCCCTAGGAAAAAAATTGCTGAATCGGCCGTTTGCTTAACTGGCATTTCATTCTTTACATGTTGATGAACAGTCATTCACTGTAATGCCTCTTCGATAAGATAATACAGACCCATAAAAATGCCAAATAATACTGACACTAATGTAGATCCTTATGGAACAATGCCTCTTATAACTGGCTCGTTGAAAAATTCTTCAGCTAATTACTTACTGTTTTCTACTACTTTGTGAGTTTTGCCTTCAACTTACCATTGTGGCATTTGTTTTTAGTTTCCATAAACTGAAATATCAGAATGTGTGAAAGAGTTAGAATCTTTTGCTAGATTCTGATATGACATGTCAACAGATAACCTCGCTGCATGACAGATGCATGGAGGAATTCATAATGGTTACCAAAAAGTGTACACTGTGTGTAGACTTTGTGAATTTAAGAATGGCCCTACCCCAATGCTTGTGTTGTCTGTGCACTCAGAAAGGTTACACTAACTGTACACTTTGTGATAACCTTTTTGGATCCAGTCCAAAATGTATTCAAATAATACTGCCGTATGTAGGTAATAAATCTAAATTTGATAGCCTCATACCATTATGATCTAAAAAGGACTAGTTCTACAATATCAGTTTCTTTTGTGAGATAACCATTCTTTCCAGGATTTTATACAGTATACTCAGACTTATCAGCTTGAAATTTGCAAGTTAAGATTCACTTTCTGGAAGGGAACAATAACTGTCTGTTTCCACTTTCATTGGCATTAAAATGTTATTTTCCTTTCTGTATGACTGCTCCTGGAGTACTATTTGGTCCCCCCCCGAACTTGTAAAAAGACATTTTGTCAATGCTTCCATAATGTCAATAATTAAAAAGGCCTTCTATTGACTATTTTTAATGTTCAGTGTGATTTAAATGGAAAGTGCTCCTAAGATAATTATATAAAATGATAAATATCTGGTCACCAAAATTACAGTACCATCTTTGCTTGTTGCTTCCAAGTTACAGTTGGCAGTTCCTGATTGGGAACTTTCTTACATACACTTCAGTATACGTTTACAATATTCCTTCACTTTTAGTAAGCTTGTGCAGCAGTGGGTGCTTATGAAATATGACTCAGTATATACAATTTTAGAAGGCGTTGGCATTTTTATCTTTGAACCAGTGACCTTGTACCCCAAAAATGGTCACTGCATGTGAAATGGAATTCCTGATTTGCATGGAATACACAGAACATGTATGCATGTGGATTCCATAGTGACTGATCTAAGCGAATGTTAGACTAATAACTGCAGTTCCTGGTTAATTTATAGCATTTAAGCTTCAGAATTTTCTTGTTTTTAATTGGTTCTTTTGTTTCCTTGTTTAATACTTACTGCACAAAGCTCAGCTCAGTCATGTATAAGACATAAGAGGCCTGCAACTCACTGTTAACTAAGTACTAGGTTTTGAAACAGGGAAAAAACAGGAAAATAATGTTTTGTATCTGCATTTTTAAGTTGCCTAATGATCTAGCCATTTAGAACTGTTTTCTGCCTTGTCTGATACTGTTTCTACATTTTATTTTCTGCTTTGAGTAAATCTGATCAGGTGTAAAGGCCACCTTGGATTAAGAAATGATTGATCTAAGTGAACGACTAATTAGTTCAGGTCCTGGGTAGCTTAGAGCACTTGGGCTTCAGGTTTCACATGCTTTTCTTTGGTTCTTTTATTACTCTTCAAACTACTCCAACTCCACACATTTATTCCCTTGCAGTTAGACTTCATGATGCAACCCAAGACACTATTCACAAGCCAGACCAAATCTCACCAATAGAACCAAACTCCACAGCACATGCTTTCTCATTTCAGCCACCTATCTTTGGCAAGCTCTCCCCATTAACATAAAGGAAATCAACACTTATTACAAATTCAGAATGCAACTCAAAAATGACTTCTTCACCCAAGCCAAGTATTCCTGCTTTATCACAGGACAGATCTCCTTTCCAAGTATCTTCTCTTCTTTTTTCTCAAAGTTTACTGAAGATTGACTCAGTTTAGAAACTAGTGTATATATTGTACATTACACTCTGCGTGATTGTACATTGTATTGTGCTTGTTTACTAGAAAATATATATTTATATATATATATATATATATATATATATATATATATATATATATATATATATATACAGTTCTTTTCTATGTAATTAGACTGAACTACTCTGTTGTTGCTTACATTTCTGTATTTTTTTGTTTGTGAAATGTTTTGAATTTCATCAGGGCTGAGCCTGAAACTGGTCAGTATTGATCAGTGCACTAGCCTGGTAAACAAATGTAAATAAATACTTAACTGTGCAGAGCTGCTCTGAACTCAGTGGTGTGGTAGTTGCATAGGGCATGCATGTAAATTCTTGCTCTTGTGCTGTTGAAAAGATGCCTTCTAATTTCAGTAAATGAGTCATCCACTTCTGCTTTGTCTAAACACCTTTCACTGGGTTATACTGAGCTTTATTTTGCTGACCTGACAGGATTTCTACATTTCTTTTAGCTGTGTGGTCCTGAATTTCTTCCAGTTCAGCAAACTTTTTCCCCTTTATTATTCCTCTAGTCACCTTTAGTTCATCAGTAACCTTTATCACACAGCAGCGATGGTCATCATGGAGTGACAGCAGACTGACCTCCTTTTGTTGCCAGCCTTATCACACAAGGTTCTTTAAGGCAATGGAGAAACTCATGAAAACAAACTCCTACTTGACCCAAAGGACTCTGCCTTTGAGAAGTGTAAATAATTAAGCTCGAGGCATCCCAGTCTTAACCAGTAGTACATTGTGGGCTTAACACTGTCTTAAGCCCCCCCACCAACACCTATGTAAAATCCACATAATATAAATACAAAACATTCTTATGCTGATGCAGTTAAAAAGAATCTCTATCCAGGTTTCCTAGAACTCCTAAATGTAGTCATCAGCCTAAACCCTCAGATCTGCCTCCTGCATGCTACCCAGCATCAACAGGTCTAAAACAACATATAGCATGTTCTGATTCTGCAGTAAACACAACTGCAAAAAGAACTCACACAACCAGCACAGAAGCCCTTGGTAGCAAGACCAAGTCTGTGCATTTGACAATATCCTGGTCATAGGTGACTGCATAGCTAGACGCACAAATGCTCCACTAACCAGGCTGAACAAAGACAGAGTGGTGGTTAGTTGTCTCTCAGGTGCCACGATCAGCAGTGTCACTAGGGTTCTCAAGTTCCTTCACCTGTGGTATACATATGACCTGATCATTGAATATTTGGGAGTCAGTGACTTAAGATGCACTTCCTTGGATCATACACAGAGGGACATGATGGATATCTCAGCACTATCCTACTACACGAATGACACCTTAATATAAACAAAATATAATTGACTTTAATTATTGGCTGAGCTATTGATGTCACTCCAAGGGGATCCAATATATATGTATGATATGAGCCGGGATCCAATATATATGTATGATATGAGCCTTGGATGGTTGACAACCCCAGATGCTTTGCTAGGGATGACCTGCAGCACTATCCTCATGGATTTTGTATCTTGGCCAAGACTTTTTCCTCTTCATAGTGCCTTTTTTAGACAAGGTCAGTCTCCTCAAATTACCAACATGGCTAGTCAAAATCCAAACCATATCACAGTGACACTAATCAGTGCTAGTAAGCTTAGCAAAAAGTTGCACTCCTTCCAGGCATTTGTAATTCTGAAAATATAGATACATGTGTAGTTATTGAAAAAATGTTTTCAGAACAGCAAAAGCACCCCTACAGTGTAGTGGTTTAATGTCTAACACTCCTTCAGACCTAATGCCAAACAGGAAGGTGTAGCTGGAAGGGGTGCATCTGTGTTCCTAAGAAACCATTTCAGCCATTATTTCAGTTATTGTCATTTCAGAGTAAGGTTGGTGGTTGGGTGTCAGGTTTTAATGAGATTTTTGGCTGTTCTTAATGCATATAGTTTATTTTGTAGTAGACAGGTATCTAGCAACTCAAATTTGTCATTGATACTCCTTGCAGTAAAGTTGTTATTTTTGACTGTATTTCCATACTGATTGTTCAGGTACTGATTTTAAAAATGGCAGTAGCTGGTCGAGGGTTTGGTTTATTGTCACCAGAACAAATGAGCTTAAGTTAGTTAAAACTGAGAACAGTGCTTGGTAGAAAGCATCTTTTGAGGTTATTGTGGAATGTGGTTGATGTATGAACTAGAATTGTGTTGGGTATTTGGTCTAGGAAGATTTTATTTCCCTTTGTTTACAGTTAAGATGGAAGTGAATGATTTTTATTAAACAGGTCTATATTTGTAAGGGCTGATTTGCTGGAAGAGGGTTGTAACAAAGCCTACCATAGGTGGTGCTGGCCTTTTACCTGGTAAGGATGCTGTAATTGTGTGGCTAAAAATAGGATGGTGACTGAGGTGAATAGTGTTTTTAAGGTACATAACTTGCATTTGTAAGAAGAAATGGTTGTTGTTCTTGTAATGCTGTTTTGCATAGCTGTGTTGGTGTGCAGGGGATTGAAGTGATTAACAGAAGGTAATGTATACAGAAATTTCCTGGGATTTGTAATTTATATCAATCATGTAGAACAGAATTATAAAAAGTATGGGTGCCAAAAGAGGTTAATAGTGATTTGCACTTCCTAGCATATAATACACAATTCACTGACCTCAGGCATAATGCATTTAAACAGTTATTGCAATCAGTAGTTTCTTCTGGTGTAGAATTTTACCGAGGATAATGCACTTTTAATATGTGGTAGCCCTTGTGTTGTTGCTAGTGAATTTTCAGCATTTGAACAACTGCTGTGACTTATTGTGAAGTAACTTATTATTAATGCAGTTTATTGTGAAAAGTGCAGTGGCGTGCCCTTTCCCTGTGTTACATGAATGCTTAAACCCCTGCATCTTGTACTTAACTGTTTCAAGCCATTGCTACCAGCAGATGGTTTTCATATGATGCCGGTGTAATAATAAGTTATGAACTGCTTTTTATTAATTTTTTTTCCACTTATATTAACTAGTAGACAAAAGCATTCCATTCATTTTTATTAGTCAGTCTTTTAAATAAACTGTTAAGAAACATAGATATATATATATATTTCCTAGAGCAAATGTTGTTATTATGACTTTAAATTCCATAATTTTGCTATGCAATTCATTTCTCAGGAACAACAAGCCAGTCAGAGCATGTCCAAGTTTAGGAAACTACAGCACGAACTGGATGACGCTGAGGAACGGGCGGATATGGCCGAATCTCAGGTCAACAAACTGAGATCCAAGACCCGAGATATGGGAGTGAAGGTGAGAACGCAGATTACTTAAATGTTATTTGAAAATGTTATTTCCATTGCAGTAACACGGATCACTGAAATTTGATTTTTATGTTTCAGGGTCACAAAGAAACAGAGTTTCTTTAGGATTGCCACCTACTGAAAGTGCAGGACTCTAAGAGATCTGCAGACAGGGGTGAATGAAAAGAAGCTGCAAGAGATAAAGTAGTGGTATAATTTCATAAACCGAAAATGTAGAGATAGTGTAATGCATGCAAGAAATACTTTTATTATTTGTAGCTGTACAACACTTACCGAGGTGGCTTCTTGTATGAAACCATTGACTAGAGTTGCCAAATGTAATAAAACAGCAAGAAGCCTCACGTTTAACATATTTAGTTTGAACAACACTAGAATGAAAAGAGGAGAGAAACTTTGAAGGAAGAAATATTTTAAAAACTGATGAAATACCTTAATAATGGTTTCTGTATTATTAACTATGTCTGCATCAGTTTGTTGTGGAGAAAGTCAATAAAGTGCCTCGCTTTGATTAAAGCAATTAGTGTCCTGTGCTTTATGTCAATGGGGAACCAGAAATCATGCTAAATATATGGCAAACAAGCAGGTTACCCTGTGGCTCATATAGTCATTATATACCTATAAATGTTGTCTATGCAGTTTGATAGAACTTTGATCATTTAAATAAACAGAGTGGCATTCTGATGAATGGTGGTCATTGTTAGTGTATTTGCTGGTTGCCCATATAGTCCTGCCATTACTGTTGTGTTTGTAATAGAGGCTGACAGTATACTAGAGGAATGCACCATTTACCACATGGCAGTGATCACTTTCCATTGTTATTCATTACTGAGTATAACAAGTAGTTTGAAATGTCTTATTACAAGAGTGAAAAGTGGAAGTGCAACAGAAAAAATAAAATAAGGCAACCCGCACTATTCTGCAGGATTGACATATCTGACAGTACCATTGTCTCTTAGATACGTGTTCTCAGTTTTATCTTGCTGTTTACCCAAATAGGTAAACTACTGATGCTACTCTTTTTAACTAATGATGTTGAAAAGGAAACAAGGTCAATCAATCAGCTAGGAATTTATCATGGAACCTAACAACAAGGCACCATAGAAAATTACTATAATGTATAATAAAAACAGAGTCATTTGCAACATATATATTTGGGGGGGGGGCAGTAAGGACAAAGTATTAAATAAGTAAACCAGAAGAATGCAGAAATATCTGTAAACTTAATTAAAATGCTTTGTCTTAAAGGATTTTCTAAAACACCTCATCAAGGAATGGGAGTTCACAAAGCTACAGTTGTAACAAGATCCAACAGATTCAGGATATAATAAGCAAAATATATTTATTCAGACATCTGTAAGTACATCATGGGAACTACCAACAGCCCCTGGAAGGTAATCTCAGTAGCTCATAGGAGACTTTAGCAGTCTAGTAGCTCATTCAGGTAAGATGGACCCAGACTATGGAGGGAAAAATAAACTACAACTATAACTTTAAATGATATACATGTCATCCTAATCAGAACCAATGCAGTTTGCAAAGTAAGGGGTACTGTGACACCGACAAGGTGTTCTAGCCCCTAGAAACATTGCTGAATTCTGCACCAGCTATAACCGATTGGACTTATGGTCAGGAAGTTCCAGGTAAAGGTTATTATAGCAATTAAGTCAAAATGAGCACAGTGAATGCACTACTGTCTTAAAGTCTTGTGATTAAAGCAGGTTCTTGATTTGCTACTATGCTTTAGATGATGAGAAGAGCTCTTGATCACAGTTGACTGACATCGGAACTCAGTGTCAGCATGATAGCAAAGCTCATACTGAAATCATTTAGACTCAAGGTAAACTTCAAATGATTTCCCTCATAAGTAATTATAGGGTTAGGCTGAGAACATTAGAATTAGTAGTGAGAATGTCCGCTCTTTCAGGCTAATTGTGGCAAACAGCGTGAGACAACTACATCTCATCTAGTTGAAGATGAGGATAAGGGAATCTTGTAGAAAATTAAGGAAAATGCAGCCATCCTGTGCAACGGAACATTACAGTGGAGTATTACTGATAGTAATGAATTAACCCATATACTATTGTGCCCATTCATGGAGAGAGAGCAAGAGATAGAAGGCAAACCACTCCAAGATGGTAGATGACAGTTCACACTTAAGGCTTAAGGTGTTACTTTAAGAAGATTTCATGATCAACAGTGTCAAAAACTGAAGACAGGTTAAGGAAGATCAAGATAAAATGTAATATTTCACCTACATGAGAAGATTAAGCCAGGGTAGCATCTGTACTGAGTGTTTTAAAAACACATGACTGGTAAGGTTATGTACAACTGTGGATTTTAAGATGAAATTCTAGATTAATATAGACAGTCTTCTCAATAACCTTACAAAAAAAAAGTTTCAGATGAAACAGAAATTCACCAGGGAGTCTAGACTTAGAGATGGCATTTTAAGATAAAGACATCCTTTACAACAGATGAAAATATATCAGATCATTGGTGGTCTTGGGAGTAACTGGACCCAACACCTACATGCAAGAAACAGCCATCCTGATGGGAGCAGGGTGAAACCCATAGCTGATAGAGTGAATGTAAAATATTAGGCCCATAATCTGTGTTTAGTCAGTTAATTCAAACTGCTACCAGCGCAAGTTGGAATTCTCATCAGGTCACTCAAATTGCAGCCCTTTTGCACGAGAGAAAGTCAAGCTTATCTGCAAAAAGTAATCTGATTTTCCTCACGCTTATAGGTTCATAGGTTATTACAAAGATTATGACCATGGAGACCATTGCGAAGCTCAGCCATAAGAGCAAGCACTGGTGGGAACCTAACAATGTCCTTTGAACCTCTCTGGTAAAAAATTGTGATCCCCCATCTAGTCATCCAGACTGGTGTTCAGGGTTGTTTGGGAAGTACTCTGCTTGCTAGATAAGGGTAGCCTATGATATAGTTACTTAAAGCTTAGACATAATTCAGAAACATCCTGCAGGCTTGGTTGCACAGTCTGTCAACCATGTGGAAGAGTGTAGCGGGTTCATTAGCTGAAGCAAAGATCTCCTGAATCAGAAATAATTTATTCATCTTGGATATCTTGTACATGTCCAAACAGTACTGATTTTCCAATGTAGGTTTGTCCTGTAGGCAGCAGTAGTGGTTCCAACACTGATTTAACCATCAGCTCTCTCAGACTGACTAGGCCCCACAGAGTGGGACATCATGATCAAGTACATCTATGATGGTTATTGTTGTTTGTCTTTCGGCTTTTTCCCGGTAAGGGGTCGCCACAGCGGAACTCCAGTCCACTAATGATTGGTAGTAGATTTTTACGAAACACTGAGGTGCCAGCTTGACGCCCAGCCTTCAACGAAGGCACGCCCATTTACGCACGCATGTCTTTCGAACGCTACCCAACCGCAGGTAGGACATGCAGACTCCGCACAGAAGACACTCCCAAGCCGGGAATCGAATGGGAGAACCTCTTGCTGTGAGGTAACAATGCTACCGCTGTACCACCGCGGAACTCCTAAGTACATCTATGATGGTACTGTTATAAAATCCCATTCAGTGACCACTGTCAGTTTTCTTCTGCTCACAAAGAATCCTGCTGAGATAAGGAACAGCAACATGTCATGACATATTATACAGCATCTATAATCACCAAACTCATCAGATAAAATGAGAAGGGGAAGCTAAAGACTAAATGTGACCTGATGTATATATGCATGTATAGAGGGCAAAGCCCTCGTGACTAAAGCCAACCACGGGTAAATCCAGCATTACCCACACCCAACCATAGATTATTGCTATTATACAATGACATTATTTAAGAAAAAAGTTAATTACTTTTCTTAAATAATGCCGTTGAATAACATCATCTGTACTACTCTTCTGTGTTTTTCCCGATATTTTGGGGCTTTCTTGATGTACTGCTCATGTGTATGGGACTTCTGTTCCCATGCTTACACAGTACATCAGTGCCATGCAAAGGAAGCAATGGAGAAGGGAAGATCTCTGTTGCTTTTCTTTGTTTTTTATTAAAAAAATGAAA
This sequence comes from Protopterus annectens, assembly GCF_019279795.1. Taxonomy (NCBI): domain Eukaryota; kingdom Metazoa; phylum Chordata; order Ceratodontiformes; family Protopteridae; genus Protopterus; species Protopterus annectens. The sequence goes on from NC_056735.1 coordinate 1,279,865,478, forward strand.
TAAGGAGACTTTGAATGTATGGGAGAGATGGGACAGACAAATTATAAGGGTAATCGGGTATGTTTATCTAGCTTTGCATAACCTACCTGATTATCCTTGTATTTTTCCTTGTCCCATCTGTCTCATTCTTTTGATATCTCCAGTTTTTGAAAATTTATTTAAAAAAAATAAATAAATAAATAAAAAATAGAATTTCCGTAGTATATAAAAACAGAAGACAGTCCAGGCAACTGGACTTTTTTCCACTGGTATATGCTCAATTTACAACAGGCACCCTAGTTGGGCTGACCAATCAACATGCTCATTTTTGAATGTTAATGGACAGTCATTGCATAATTATAACTAGTGAATGGAAAATGTGAGGGAGAGCTGTGAAGGCCTGTGGGTATATTATTTGCCTTATTTGCATGATGTGGAAGAGTAGTGGTGGTGGGTTTAAGTCATTAAAGTAGAAGCTGATAATGATAATGACTGCACTTTTTTATAATTTCAAGTGTGAGGAAGAGAAAAAAACAGGAATAGCCATGAAACATGCAAAACATTACATTGTAAGGAGTAGGGGAGGTTTAGGAAATATTTTACTAGGTTTATCAAAGGTTGGCAGGGGTGCCAAATGACAAATATGAGGAAGGAATTAGGCAAAGCATTAGCAGTTCATGGAACAGATTAATTAGAATTCCTAGAATGAGAGTGTGTTACTTTGGAAAAAATAAAATGAAGCTACTTATTACCAGCTATGCAGGATACCTGACTATAATATAGTGAAAGACATGCACCTCAGTTCAGCTTTGAGTACATAATTAGTTAATTATCCTAAGCAGCATTTATTCAGGTATAGGCTAAACAAGAAAACCCAGAAATAAAAAAATGATATTTTGATAGCATGCAACATGTTCCATGCAGATAGCTTAGAAACTCCAGACCTTTATTTATAGGTTCATAGAGAACTTTAGGTTCATAGATTCGTACTAAGCTAACTGCCCTTGTGAGCCATTTTAAGCCTATCCAATTATCCATTGTGAGACTCAAACCCTGCACCTTATGCTTGTAAGGTAAGCACCTTAACCATTAGGCCACCCTCCCTACCATTTAGCTTAATTTCCTACCTGTTTGATGTGATATATACCCTTTTTCTTTGTAACAGGAGCATGATGCTTATTTGAACAAGTTATCTTTTAGTATATTTTTAAAACTGTCTAGTGTGCCTTCTTGTCTGGTTTCAGATGCCAGATGCTTCTGTACTGCTGGGACCAATTAGAGCAGACTCACCATTCAAGATTTTAAATCTCAGTCTAACTAGGTATATGGTGTTATGATATTACTTCTTAGGGAGTAATTTTTTTGCTTGATTATGTGTACCTCAGTGATCAGTAGTCCATGATTAAAAAGTTTGAAAATTTTACAGTGAAAAAGAAAGGTTGCCCTTTCACTGACTGATACTATTTGCAGCATACCAGTAGGTGGCACTGTTGGGCTGTTTGGTCAGCAAGGTGAATTAATCTGCATATTGTGTTGACTGTAGTGTTTGAGTATTTGTACTAGAGTGGAAGGTTATTAAAGGATGTTTATATTCCAGTTTGGGTATTAATACATTTTGGCTAAAGCTTTGTGGGTTGTTGGACTTAGCAGATTGGAGATTTTATAGCAGGGATTGAGATGGGTAAGGGTTTTGGTAATAGTGTTGTCAGTGTGCTTGCTGAAGGAAATTGGTGTCTAGAGTAAGTCCTAGATACTTTTGTTCCAAGACTAGTGGGAGAACATTGCCATTTAGGTCAGCTATGTACAAGTGAGGTTTTTTGAAAGCCATTTTGATATCCCAAAGAACATAGTTCTGGATTTTAGGGTGTTAATGAGTAACCTATTTTTGTGTGTGTCCACGTGCATACCTTTGTGAAAGCGGCTTGAAGTTAGCTCTTGAGGGAATTTTGGGATCTGGATTCTAGGGTGAGGATGTCAGTGTACATGATAATATTAGGATTTTGAATCTGTGGTGAGAAAGAATACCACCGGGCTAAGAACATAACCTTGGGAAAGCCCTGTATTATGGTTACCTTGAGTAGAAGGGAGGCTGTTAGAATATATTTGGAATAATCTATCCTGTATACTCATGCATTTAGCATGTTAGCTATAACATGTTGCAAATAAAAAATCTGAAACATGCAGAGGATTTTTACTTCTGATGTAATGTCAACTCAACATAAAAATATCATAGGTCATTTTTGTGTTTGCATTCCATGCAGAAATTCAGTACTTCACTAGCAGTGGAAACTAAGTTGTTGTTTGTCTTTCGGTAATGCAAAATGTCAGACTGTGACACTAAAGACATTTGCACTAAAGCCTGTGGTGCCTTCTCTTAAGACTTCTGTTCTACCCTTAGGAATTTCAATACATCTCAATCTAGTCATGACATTTTACAACTGAAAAATATTTTGCGAAATAATCTTGACTTTTACTTCTATCACAGTAAGAACTTAGAGCACATATATTCTGAACATTGCTTTTAACTGGCCTTTTGTGTAGAGGTCAAATAGCCCCACCAGTGCCAGATTGTGACAACAAAAGTCCTCTGAACCATTGTACTTACTAGCTATATATAAGAGGTCATAAGCCAGTTTCCAAAGGCAGTTTATAGTAAACATTTCAGGGATTTATAAAATATTTGGGTGCAAAACACACTTCAGAATGCTGTTTGTCCCCAAGTACCTCATTACATCTCCATCCTGATTTGCATAGCACGGACTGCTTTTGTAAACAGAATGCAGTCTTCATACTATACACTATAAAATAAATGCTGCCTTGTTTGGCAAAATAAAATTTATTTTTTTGTTTCTGGTCTAAGGAGGACTTAGTGACATATATCCTAGGACTTAGTTTCAACTATGAGCAATGGTCACATAGGCCCAGTTGGAAATTGTGTATACAGCCAGAAAGTGACACAAAAGTTTCTGGAATCCTGGACATGTTTGCAATATACAAATGCCCATATATCAGTTCCACTAAGGGAGTCTACAATAAAAAATTCAAGTACTTCTAAGATTCTTGTGCACAAAACAGATACATACTGTCCCAGTAAAATGCGCTTTGCCTCTCGTGAGAAAGTGTAGCAACTTTGACTGTGAAGTTGCCATATAGCTTTTGACAGATACTATCTGTAACCAACAAACCGTATTAATAAAGGTATATTAGTTATACCTATAATTGCCCTTTGCTTTAATACATCACCTGCCCCAATAAAATGATACCCATATTTTGTCTCATTGAGAGGAATATTGAAAGCTTAATAGCCACAGTAACATATTTCAAATTGTTGCTGATAGACATGTACACTGCCCCAACAATCTATAGCATTGCTATCTGACAGTGATCATGTAACAATTCTGTGCTTTCATGTGTAGCATATCTCCACACCCCTTACTCAAAAAAAAAATGACATCTACCTTCTGGTAAACCTCTGATGTTTGATTGCATGGAAAGTGAAATAAATAATGACCAGAGTAATTTATTTCATTCTCTTGCTCTTGGACCATATACATGCCCAGTCCCCCCTTAAACTAACTGTATTACTGAATGTATTGCATGAATTGTGTAATTGTCTTTTGTTTTCCTATACATACTGCCAAATAAAAACAACATTTTCTCTGCACATTTCACGTTTGTTTATGAAAAAAGTCAAATGCATATTGACCTGAATAATGAATTTCCATGAGTTCATAGGTGTGTACACTATCTTTAGAACAGCCAGATTACATCTTCCCTTCCTCCCTTCAAAGAAAGTCACCTTTTGAATACCACTCTGATGTTAGATTGTAATTTAAGTGAAACACAAATGATTACATTAGTGTATTTAAAATCTGAGCACTTGGGCACTCTGCAGTGCTCTCAAGTTACAGCAATGATCACTTAATTTATGATCACCTTAACAGTTCTTTACTTTATCCAGAGACTGTCTGCCTCCAAAAAGATAACAAGTAATTGCAATTATGTATGATGTGTAATCACCAAATGTTGTGAAATAACAGCCACAGATGTATAGCACTCAACAGTTCTATTTAGATAGCTTGCACGACTGCGAGTTGGTGTGGACCAGCGTTTTTTTTTTTCAGTGTGTGTGTGTGTGTGTGTGTGTGTGTGTGTGTGTGTGTGTGTGTGTGTGTGTGTGTGTATGAACACAGTCAAGCACTGTGCTAGCACTATGTCCTGGCATCTTGGACAGGTGTGAGCTATGCATAGTAGAGTAGTCAGTTCAGTGTCATTGCCCCCAACCATGACAAAGTACAGCTGTGTACACTTACCATAAATGTAGATGTTCGAGTGTATTCACTGTTGCAGTCATCACATTGCAGTAGGCCTCAGTCGGCCTGATTAACAAAGTCTTGATTCCTGCGTCGGTTGCTGTCTCTTCTTCCGTGACGTCAGGTAGTCAGGGGTATAAAACATGCAGCCGATGCCATTACATCAGTTTTTCTTGCCTCAGATGTCAGGTGCCCCCCTAATGGGAAGCAATAATATATATATATATATATATATATATATATATATATATATATACACACAAGGTTATACCTCCAACAAAAAAGCAAATACACCAAAAAGCTTTTAAGCATAGTGAAGGAGAGTGGAGGTATAGCCAAAAGAAATCAGGCGGCTGGAGGGAAGGTAACCAGGACTGCAACAGTGAATACACTTGAACATCTACATTTATGGTAAGTGTACACAACTGTACTATATTCTTCATGTTTCACTATTGCAGGTATCACATTTGGTAGATTTCCAAAGCTAAGCATGGGAGGAGGAATTTAGATAGCATTTTGACCAGCTATAAGGCCCTGCAAGACTGCAGTGGCAAAGCCATCTCTGGATTTAGAGAAAATTGGCAAATGGTTATGCTTGGTGAAAGTATGTACAGAACTCGAGGTAGCAGCTTCTAGGATGTCCCTGGTAGGGACACCTCTGAGATAGGCTGTAGAGGTAGATGCATCCCTGGTTGAATGGGGTTTGATCCCCTGTGGGATAGGTTTTCCATGGTGCTTATAGCAGAAATGAATGCAATGGCCTATCCGTTTAGAAATGGTTTGTTTTGAAATAGCCTTCTCCTCTGCCCCTGCAGCAAATGCCACCAGCAGTTCAGATTTCCTTTGCGGTTTAGTTCTGTCCAGGTAAAATCTAAGTTGTCTGTGCACATCTAAGGAATGCAGTATCCATTCCCCTTTGTTCTGTGGATTAGGAAAGAAGGTTGGCAAATGAATGGACTGATTAAGAGCCACACTGGATACCACCTTGGGCATGAAGGAGGGATTGGTTCTTAGGGACACCCTGTCCACATTAAAGATGATGAAAGGCTCCACTGCCATAAGGGCCTGTAATTCAGATACCCTTCCTGCTGAAGTGATTGCTAAAAGGAAGGCTGTTTTCCAAGAAAGGAACTTTAAATCTGCACTTGCAGCGGGCTCAAAAGGAGGAAGAGTGAGTTTCTCCAATACAAAGTTAAGGTCCCAGGCTGGAGTAGGGGCTCTCCTGGTTGGTCTTAAGTTTCTGGCCCCTCTGAGGAACTGCTTGAGCAGTGGATAAGAGAAGAGTGGGGGGTTCTGTGTTATAATGTGCTGAAATGGCTGAGGCGTGAATTTTGATGGAGGAAAAAGAAAGGCTCTTGTGAAGCATCTCAGTTAAGTATTGAAGAATCTGAGGTAAGTTGGGTGCTGCTGTGCCCATCCCGTGAGATTGGTTCCAGGCACAGAATCTTTTCCATTTTTCAGCATAAGATTTTCTAGTACTAGGCCTCCTTGCCTCTAAAATGATATCCATCACAGGTTTGCTGAGGGATGGTAATGGAGAGATTAGGTAATTAGCCATGCTGCCAGGTTCAGGGTTTGAAGCTGGTGGTGCAGAATCTGGTTTTCCTGCTATGACAACAGGGTAGGAATCTGAGGCAGGTGCCATGGAGCCAGCAATGACACACTGCGCAAGAGGGGGTACCAGTGTTGGCGTGGCCAGTCTGCTGCAATCGATATCATCCTTGGTTTGTCCTGTTTGATCTTTAGTAGTACTTTGGAGAGGAGAGGCAGAGGAGGATAGGCATAAACTGATAGGTTTTTCCAGCTGAAGGACAGACCATCCACTTTCCAAGCTTGTTAGTGGGGAGTCCTTGTGCAAAATTTGTCCAATTGGTAGTTCTGGGGGGAGGCAAACAGGTCTATATCTGGGCTCCCCCATTTGTTTGTCAACATGTTGAAAGTCTTTGGTTCCATTTTCCACTCGTGTGGTTCCATGAGATTTCTGCTTAGTTCGTCTGCCAGTGTATTTAGTTTTCCTGGCAGGAATTGAGCCTGTTGATGCACTTGGTAGCTCAAGGCTGTGTTCCACAGAGCCATGGCTAGTCTGCAGAGGGAGTAAGAATGGGTACTCCCCTGCTTGTTTATGTACCACATAACAGTGGTTTTGTCCGTCTTTACCATTAATTGTCCTGGAAGAATGTGGTCCTTGAAGACTGTCAGAGCATTCTGTACAGCTAACATTTCTTTTTGATTGATATGCAGGTGCTTTTGACTTGGGTTCCCTTTGCCCTGAATGCACTTCCCTGCCAGGTGATCCCCCACCCCCCCCCATGCATAGTCTGATGCATCTGTTGTTAGGGTTTGGGCGGCAGGGGGTAGAGTGAATGGTAGTCCCTTGTTTTGGTGGCAGGCCTTTGCCCACCAAAGGAACTCTAACCATAGGCAAGGAATGATAGGGATCATTGTTTCTAGATCTTGAGAATGTTGACACCATAAACTTTTCAGATACCATTGTAGTTTCCTCATATGCAGTCTTGCATATGGAATTAGAAGAATGCAACAGGCCATGAACCTCAAGGCTTGCAGTATCTGACTTGCAGATAGCAGGGTTTTTGTGGCCATTAGTTTGAAGTAGTTTGTCAAATGAATTTGTTTCTCTGGCGTGAGGTAAGCCATCTGGAAAGTTATGTTCAAGCTTGCTCCCAGGAATATAATTTGTTGACAGGGTACCAGATGTGATTTCATTTCGTTTATGGTGTCCCCCAGACAAGTTAGCACCTTTTGTACAAATGTCAGATGATTCAAAAGTATGTCCTGGCTTTCTGTCTGAATTAGACAATTGTCCAGGTATGGGTATATTTGACTATTTCTTTGCCTGCAAAATGCAATGACTGGAGCTAGGCACTTTGTGAATACCCTGGGTCAGTAGATAAGCCAAAGGGCAGTGCAGAGGACTGATACTGTATGTAGCCTGCATTGAATCATAGGTATCTTCTGCACGATTCCCTGCTTGGGATGTGCAGGTAGGCTTCCTTTAAATCAAGTGTTACCAACCAGGCGTCTTTGCCTAACATAGGAAGCAACTGGTGAAGAGTTAGCATCTTGAATTTTGGAATCACCAAAAAGATGTTTAAGGTAGAAAGGTCCAGAATAGGATGCCATGAGCTGTCTTTTCTGGGTACCAGGAAAAGTCTTGAGTAGAAACCGTGTCCCTTCTCCTCTTCTGGTACAGTCTGAATAGCCTTTATGCTTAAGAGAGAGAGTACTTGCTTTTGAGCCTTTGCCCACTGATTTGGGGGTAGATCTGGCTAGCCGTTTGGGGTTGGTAACGTGTGGAAGTTAAAGCTGTATCCTTGGGAAACTATATTTAAAACCCGTTTGTCCTGGGTAATGAGTCCCCAGTTTTTTGCCTGCAGAGCAATCTTTTCCCCTAAAGGGGCAGTCAGTTGAGAAGTGCTTGGAAGCTTTAAAGTTAAGTAATTGAGACAGTTTACCATAGGGGGGAGTTTTACTACTCCCTGATTTCGAAGTGGGAGCCCCCCCCCCCCACTGCTTAGTCCTGTGCGTACCCTGGGACTGAAGCCTGGATGTTCTGCTGGGTCTGGGTTTGGACTGAGAGGGCCTGGAAGAGGCAGGAAAGGACCAATTCTTAGAGGGCCAATGCCTACTAAATCTTGGAGGTTGTACTTGTAGGAAATCTTTAACAGTTTGCATAGATTTAGCTTTTTCCACCATCTTTTTAAGAACTTCTTCTGCCTTGTTGCCAAACAGGTGGTCCTGATTTAAAGGAGCATCCAGTAATTTAGCTTTAACATGATCTGGCAAGGATTGCTCCTTAAGCCAAGCATGCCTTCTAAGTACAGACCCTGTGACAGCAGCCCTGCAAGATGCCTCTAGTGAATCAAAACCACATTGCAAAGTATGCTTTCCAACCTATTCAGCAGAATGCATTAAATCCTGTAAATCCTTATTTTTAGCACAATCAGGAATCAACATCATTTTCTGTTTAAGCAATCCAATAATATGCTGCTGATACTTTAACATATGAAACTGGCAGTTTAAGGCCCTAATGGCCAAGGTTGCAGAAGTGTATACCTTCTTACCCCATCTGTCCAGCTGCCTGGTGTCTCTATCAGAGGGGTAGGATTTTTGGCAGTAGTAGCCTTAATGCCCTTGGGTCCCTGTGAAATGGTCTCAGGATCTGAAGTAGGATTTTTAAAAAGGAACTTGTGAGAGCCAGGAACACTGTAATATCTACCAGGTTTTCTGGGAGCAGGAGGAAGAGTCAGGCGCCAAGCTAGATTCTGAAAAAGCATCATCAACAATGTTTAGTAAAGGAGGGATAGCTAAAGGCCTGTGCTGGGTCAGGAGTAAGAAATTCCTAAGCCTCTTTTTTGAATCAGAGTAATCCTGACTTTCCCAACGAAAATGCTCCCTAAGAGTATGCAAGGTTTCACCAAAAGAGAAATCCTCTGGGGGGGAAGCAGAGGGAATAGAGTCCTCAGCATCAGAATCCTCATAGGTAGATAAAGATAAATCCTGGTCATCAGAGGAAACAGAAATTTCAGAATCCTGGTCAGAAGTATCATAAGCAAACTCAGTCCTAGGTCTCTTAGAGGTAAAGGTTGGCTTCCCCTGATTAAAGTAATAAGGTCTTCAGCCATTCTTATCATTTCTTTTTTTTAGGCATAGAGGCCTGACCATGTGGTCTGGGCGTCAGTTTTCTAGGCATGGTTTGGGTTTTAGGCCTTAAAGAAGAAAATGGCATTGGTTTAATATGCAAGTCAGTAGGCCTGAATACACCCTCAGAAGCCGGTGCCTGCACAGTGGCTCTGGACCCATCCAAGGTAGAGACATCCGCAGGTTCCACAGTTGAAGCATCTCGCTGCATACCGGACTCTGAATGGGTCTTAGTAGAGGCCTGCGAATCTGAAGTAGCGGGTATCAAGGGCTGTGAAAGCGCCTCACTGAGTGCTGGTGAACTGGCAACTGGCTTAGGAGAAGCGTCGTCGGCAGCTTTGGACCTAAGCGGCCTGTCTGTCTTTATCTTTGCTTTTTTTCAGAATGTCGGTAGTCGGTTGGCTTACTTAAGACATATCTGGATAATTGAACTGAGTAGCAAAATATTTAGAAGCGAAAATATACCGACGATGGATAGCTCTCTGTTTAAATAAGGCACAAAACCAACAGCGAGGTACATCGTGGTCAGGTCCTAGGCAAGGAATACAGTATGAATGGAAATCTTTATGAAGTATTTGCTTTCCACAAGAAATACAATTATATACTTTTACTGACATCGATTTAGAGCAAGAAAAAGTTTCCCCAACGGGATACTTAGCTTTAGTTGAAGACTTTGGTTCTGAAACTCGAAAACGAAAATTTCAGGAGTCGGCCGACCGGCGCTTGCAAACTGCTTCTGCTTCGGGCACCGTACGGCAAGAAAGACTGATGTAATGGCATCGGCTGCATGTTTTATACCCCTGACTACCTGATGCCATGGAAGAAGAGACAGCAACCGATGCAGGACCCAAGACTTTGTTAATCAGGATGACTGAGAGCTACTGCAAGCAAATAACCCAAATGTGATGACTGCAACAGTGAAACACGAAGAACATCCACTTCTGGCAGGAGTTGCACTGCTATTTGCATGGCCCTGGTTAGAAGTCATGGTGTTACCTAGATGTAAGTGATGTCTTGAATGAGCTCTCTTCATGACTACATCCAGGACCACTACCCCATGGCCTACCACATCTGGGCGTGGACACTGCAATCATTGATAGAGCAGTGAATCCAGTGCCACTACAGTTGCGCGATCTTGCACAGCCATGTCTACTAACACCAGAAGATATAGCAGTACATCCTCCCCCAGCAGACATTCCATCACAGACACTGCTTGATCCAGTATACCATTCATCTTGTCCAAAGAGTCACCCACACAGATCAAGGAGTCATGCACATCAGAATGCACACTCTTTAGTACTCACACTATGTCTTCCAAAGCCCTGGTGGAATGTGCCTGTGCCTCAGCTATGGTTCTACACATATGTCTGGTTGCACTATTATAAGTTCTTTATATATAAAAAGACATACATTTTAAAATGAATGTTTTAAATGTGATTTTGAATGTAGTCATGAAAGCTATTGTGAATGTAGTAATTTAAATATATAATTGTTAATTAGTGATGTTAGGCTGGCTAAATCATGTGATATTATTAGCTCCCTATTTAAATGGTGATGAGATTTACTATTTTTTTATGTACTGATGAAGGGTGGTTAACCCAAAAGCTGTACATTAAATTTTTGGCGTTTTTAAGTGTTTTCATTGGACTTGTTTGTGCAGTATCAGCAGTAGTTTAACTTGCACTTAATGACACACCAGCATCAGGAGGAGGGCAGAGAACAGGCTTTCTCTGAGCACCTCTACCAACCCTCCTGTGTGGTATCTTTCCCTCATGCTAGCTAAGGGGATAAGCAACCAGCTTTGCAACCAGAGTAACTACACTACCTTGATCAACTGTATCACCCTCAGACTGTCTTATATTAGCGGTATCCATGTCAGTGGTATATGTAGGCTTACTAACTATGTCCAAAATGTAGGCAGAGAATGTGGGAGCCACAACATCAGTGTCAGACTGATGCTCTGCAACTCCAGACTCTGCTGCTTCACCACCACCACCATCATCATCATCAGAGGCGACGATACTCTGAGATCATGTGGTAGGAGTCCCACAGCACCACTGTCAGATCACCTATGACAAGAAGCTAGAAACACAAGAAACAGAGAAATAGGGAATAAAATTGATCAAAACCTTTTCTTACATGAAGAGTATGTTAAACTATAATAGATGCTAAAGCAACACAAATATTACTGACAGATCCGAATCTACCTATATACAGTAATAACAATAACCAGATGTGTACTTACCATGTGCAGGTGGTCTTGCAGATTGCAATGCAGATGTCCCTGTACGTAAGGAAAGGAAGGGAAAGAAGACTGGCAAGTATCACCATGCAAATGAAACTGGAAACAGAGAACAATCCCTTTTACGTGTGCAGATTAAGAATGTTCCCATTCAGAAATCTAGTGACCAGACGACTTTCCAAAACCCTCCTCTATCACTCTATTACTGTGTCATCTGACACACTTATTGCTTGCTCTAGATATAGCAGACATATAAATTATATGCATATAAAGATGCATTCCTGGAAGTTCTGCTTGAAACACTCTGGGTCTGTCATCCACATCAGCACCAACATCAAGGATTCTGTGTGAACCCTCAGCCTAGCTGTCTGGATCGGGTCTATATCACATCATCGAACCATCTGTTCAAAGAATCGCATTTCACCAAAAATGCTGTTCACCAAACTTCCCTCATGTGGAGGGCTGTGTCCCCCAACCCCCCACGAGTTATATATACCAACTCTGAGATCACACTACAGTGGGGAAACAGCAAGTTTCCTGATCCCTACTGTAATGTGATCTCAGTAAGAACAGTTCAATGAATGGTATGTTCGACAAAACAATGCTGAAACAGGAACTCCTCTGTTTCAGTTAGTGGCACTCGGTAGCAGGACCACCTCATGTAACTGGGCAACTGCAGCCACCCAATGGTGGGCAGAGGTTATCATATCCCTTGCCCTGGGCTGTATCGTATCTGGGAGTAACTTTTCCCATGCCCACCAACAGCATTTGTCATTGACAGCCTGCTGCCATATCCTCTCTTGGGCAGATTGGTCATCTCTACCTGTCCCTAACATAAATGTTCCTTGGTGACATACGGCCTGGATGATGACCTTATTTTCTGCATCAGTGAATGGTGGCTTGTAGGGTACAGATTTCTTCTTGGGTGCCATATTCCTGTATGAGATGAACAGAAAACAGACACAAAATTAAATATATAAAACATAGACAGGATGACTGAGAACTCAGTTAAGTATGAATGTATGCATTCATAATGCACATCACCCTTTAAAAGACAGTGGTCCCCTATAATTACATACAAGTTAGGACAAACCCCCCTGAAATAAAATATATTAATAAAATAAAAATATTATGGCAGTTCTGTAAATCAGAGAACAGGTTGTGTAACTGTGTAATATATCCAAAAAAAATGAACAAGCACAGGAATTGGTCTAGTTCCAACCTCACCATCAAGAGTGTAGAGGAAAAAATAAAAAACAGAAAAACTAGTAGTCTTAAAACTTTGTTGATGAACTCAGCCACAATAATTTCCAAAAATCATGAAATCTAGGTAGTGTTCCAAAGCAAAAAGCATTCATTTGTCAAGGGTGTGTTGGAGAAAAAAGAATTATGCTGGCAGCTGAAATTAGATGCATTCAGAAAACCAGGACTTAACTACTATTGTTCTATTAAGAGTGCACTGTTTACATTACTGCCACACAATCTGTAAAGCTTTTTTTTTCTTTTTTTTGTTTAGGGAATTTTTGAACAAATATTTTTCTATACTAAAGGTACCAAACATTGTGTAGAATGTTTCTGCATCAGAACCCTAATAATGGGCGATTTCAACTACCCCACCATTAACTGGGAAAACTACTCATGTACCAACTCTTTTGCTCAACGTTTTCTGGAATTCATAAATTCCAACGCCTTGGATCAACTTATTCACACCCCCACCAGGGGCAGTAATATCCTAGACCTGGTCATTACCAACATGGACAACCGGTGTTCCACACCAGAGGTCAATTCCTTATTAGTCAGATCCGACCACAAGCTAATCACCCTAGACATCCACATCCCACCCCCACCCCCAATCCCAATTAGGGAGACCACCATAAAAAACTTCTCCAAAGCCAACTTCACACTTCTTAAGGCAGAAGTGGCAAACTTCATGACACCCATGCAGACAGACAATAGAGTCATGACTGCTGAATCCTACACAAATGCACTTTATAAGCACTTACACGAGTGCATGGATCATGCTATCCCTAATAGAACCAAGATGCTATAGTCCAGAAAAAGGAAGCCAATCTGGTGGTCCTTTGCCATAAACAAACTCTATAACAGAAGAAAGAAACTGTTGCAAAAAAGAGTAAAATCCCATGACTGGAGGAACGCCCTGGTCAACCTCAGTAAGAAGCTGAGATCCCTCATAAAATCCTCCAAAGCTAGTTACGAAAACAAAATTGCCACTGACTCTAAAGACAACCACAAAGCATTCTATAGCTATGTCAAGAATCTCAATGGCAACACTCAGATCTGCTCTGAGTTACAGCACAATGGCACTAAATATACAGAACCAACTGATATTGCCAACATCCTGGCAGATAGGTTCAGTGCTAACTTTACCCCCCCTCTCACCCCCTAGAGGGCCCATCTCTATACCGGAAGAATGCAAAGTTCCTGTAATCATGGCTGCACAGGTAAAAAACACACTCTCCAAAGCCAAGAACACAGCATCCATGGGACCTGACAATATCCCAGACTGTGTTCTACATGAACTACAGAATGAACTGGTACCCTGCCTAAGTATCATGTTCAGTCATAGCCTCACCTCAGGCTTTGTGCCCACTGAATGATGCACCACTATGGTTATTCCACTCCACAAAGGGGGAGCCACGACAGACCCCGGGAACTACCGCCCCATTACCTGACGAGCCTGGTCTGCAAGGCCATGGAACGTATCATCATGGAACTCATAAACAAAGACATTGGTAATCTCCAAAATCTGGACTCTACCCAGTTCGGATTTGTAAAAGGCAGATCATGTCTCCTAAACCTGATTGACTTCTCTGAAGCAGTCACCAAAGCCATAGATGAGGGTAAGGTGGTTCACACAGCTTATCTAGATCTCGCCAAGGCTTTTGACACCATCCCCCACTCTGGAATTATAGATAAGCTCACTAAACTAGGTATAAATCCCTATGTCACAAGATGGGTTGCCAACTGGCTCATGGACAGAACCCACACTGTGAAAGTAGCAGACACCAAATCCGACTTCAGACCAGTGAAAAGTGGAGTACCACAGGGTTCAGTCCTGGGTCCTCTCCTGTTTGGTATTTACTTCTCTGAAGTACAGGCTAACACAGAAGGTCTTTGGCTAACAAAGTTTGCAGATGACTGCAAACTAGGAGCCATAATCGAAACTCCTAATGATGTGGACATACTACAAAAGGGCCTCACTGAGACAGATGCCTGGTGTCAAAGCCATGGCCTGAAACTCAATGCCAAAAAGTATATTGTCATCCCCTTTGGTAAAAACTCTGTACCCATGAACTACCACATAGCTGGTAGTGTACATAATGCTGAAAATGTGATAAGAGACCTTGGGACACAGTAGTCTCTCCTTTGATAATCACATCACCACAGTGGTCAGGAAATCCCTCTCCATGGCTCACCTCATCACAAAAGGTTTCCTCATCCAGAAAAAAAGAAGTCATTGTTCCCCTCTACTAATCACTCATTAGACACATTATAGAGTACAACACTCCTTTTGGTACGTACCTCACAAGACATCTACAAAAACTGGAAAGGCCACAGAAATACCTCACAAAGAGGATTACTGGCCTCAAACAGATGCCCTACATGGATCGTCTCAAAAAACTCCAGCTTTACTCCGTCACATATCGCCTACTCAGAAGCGATCTCTGCCTAACATACAAAGCTATGTCAAACCCAGAGCTGTTGGACATGCTCCACTTAAAGAAATCCCAATCCCTCTGAGCTACACACTCTAGGGACCTAAACCTTATCACCACAATAAACAGAACATGCTGGAGGGATAGATCCCTGTCACAGCAACTTCCCATACTCTGGAACAGGCTACCTATCTATGTCAAACAGAGCTCCTCATTAGCACTCTTCAAGAAAAATCTTGATGACTGGATGGGAGATAGGAAATTCACCCTGGGGATCACTTCTGTGGCTCTGCTCGACAGGGGCACAGGAAAATAATTTTCTTGGGTGGCGAAAGCCAGGGTACATTTTTGGCTAGGCTTATATAGGCCCTAGGGCCAATATCCTAGTACCCTCCTATGAACCTAGAATGTGTGTAAATGTATATATGTTTAGTTACTTTAACCTCAATTCTGCTTTGATTAGATTTAGTACACTCTTGTATCAAACCAGAGATTTAAACAGTAAATTCAAAACACACATTTTTTCATGCCGGTATTACCATAAAGTATTTGTATAATTCCTCCATTTAGCATACATGTACACACTCATCACACTCATGCACATACCTGCACACCTTTATATATTACTAGTTTACTTCATCCACTGTTTTCTGCATTTGTGAGTGTTTTTTCTAGTGGTTTTTATTGTATAAGCATTTTTTAGGGCTATAAACATGAAAACTGTCATGACAGGTGTTTTTTTTTTTAACTGCAGAACACTGAAATTTTTTTCTGAGGTGTAAATAGCTTAGTTTTTCTGCACACTAATGCATATGGATCCTCCCTGCCCTGTGTTTCCGTGAATTATATTGCCACTCCATGCATTGCGCTTTCTCATAAAAGCCCATAAGCTGCTTTTTTGTTGTTTACATTCTCTTCCCATTCTCCCATCTATTACTGATGTATTGTAGCTGCTCAACTACTCTATTCCAACTGGAATATAGCCTCTAGTCCCTTCTCCTCAATACACCTAGATTTGCTTTGCTTCCACCCTGAGCCACCGGATTACCTTTATTGTGTTGTGTTTCTTTCTTCTTTTTCAGACACTTCACAGCTGGAACGTGTGCCAGTCTACCCCCACCCCCAGCCTGATTTTGCTGCTTTCCTGGACGGCACCCCACTGAAACCTTGGGAAAACTATAAACTGACTCCCAAACAGCACATAGAACGGGATGTAAATCCCACATTGAACAATGTATGTGCAGCCTATGATTTAGCTATCATTGTGGTCCTAGTCCTGCTATAATTAGCTTGTACTGCTTAACTAAGCTAATTAAGAGATAGCCTACTGTCTTTGTAATTAGTTTGTGTTCTGGTCTCTGTAAGGGCTTGTACACTCGCAAAGGAGTCCTGAGAGCATTCGTCTCCCCTCCTGCTTCTCTTACTTAGCTTTAGTATTTCCACTCCCTGCCCATTAGAGGGCACTGTAACACTGGGAAAAACAACTCACCTAGCTAGTCCACCCCAGCTGCTTCCCCCAAGGCTCCTTTCAACTACTACAACTACAATATTTTTTGTGTAAAACCACACTACCTACAAGTGCCTGCTCTGATAACTGGACATAGGATCTAGGTGTCCGAACTCTTTGGTTTCTCTCTACCTTTCCCACCTTCAGTAGCCACCAAACTTGAACCTAGGATACCTTCCTGCATAAATCTTTGCTGATTGTTTTCTTGACTATCCACTTACCTCCTACAGCCGGACCAGCCCGCTCTAGTCACACCTGCCATGCTCAGACTCAGTCCGCTCCCCTACCCTACCCTCATTCTCACCCACCCCTACCCTACCCTCATTCTCACCCACCCCTGACATAATTTCCTTTAGTCTCTCCTTCAGTAAACCACTCCCCCACATACCGCATCCTCCAACCCCTGACCTCCGATCAGATTCCTCCTCCATCTCCACCCTCCTTCACTCCCTACAACTACCTATAAACACTAATTAAGCCACACCTTCACTAGCTAACAATTAACTGGTGCACTCTAACTTCTTTGAATCTTGCTCCTCATCCATACATCTCAACCACTCCTGCAACTAACCCATTTCTTTACTACTTCATTACCACACTTCACCATGACCTCCTTCACCTTGCTCCTAGTACTTCTAACTACTTCTACCCTAACTATCCTATACAACCTCTCCTCTTACAGCTTTCCCCTGGAAGCCAACTACCAGTCACCTACCTCTACCTATTCCTCAGTCTTCCCACAACTCCCTCATTCATTCATGACAATACCACCATCTACTCTGTCAACAAGCTTGCCTCCAAAAACAAAGTTCACACAGCTCCCTTATCCGACTTTTAACAGAAACTTCCTCTCTGGAACACACTGATGAGGACATCCTGTTAAAAGTGCACTGTCTGCCCTTAAGATCCAGACTTCTCTTGTGGACAAATTCTGTACTTGCTCAATTATGTAAATAGGCAGAAGGTTTGATGGTCATTGTGTGTGTGTATGTGTGTGTGTGTGTGTGTGTGTGTGTGTGTGTGTGTGTGTGTGTGTGTAAAACACTTTGTCCTGTACATACTTCCTCTGAGGGGAATTCATTTCACTTTACATACAGCTCCTTTATCCCACTTTTAACAGAAACATCCTCTCTACAATACAATGGTAATGTCATGCTGACAAAAGTGCACTCTCTATCCCCTTAAGAGTCTGCCATCTTCTGTAGCAATTGCAACTCATACTGTGCTTTATAGATTAGTAACTAGACAGGTAGAAGGTTTGATGCTCAATGTGAGGACGTGTGTGTGTGTGTGTGTGTGTGTGTGTGTGTGTGTGTGTGTGTGTGTGTGTGTGGGTGTGTCTATGTGGGTGTGTGAGGGGATATAGAATAAGGTCGACATGTAATCCAACACAGCTGTGCTCACTTGACTTCTAGTCTACAGTAACATTTTAAACTGCTAAATGACTCCACCATCCCTGTATCCCGCCTTTCACAAACACATTTTTTGTGCAACAAACTGGTGAGGTCATTCTTTCTAAAGTGCACTTCTCCTGTGTTGCTTGCATTTCTTACACTATTTTCTAGAATGTGCAAATAGATAGTTAGAAGTTTCGATTACAAGAATGATTAACTTCATTGACTGTGTGTTTGACTGAAAATGAATTCATGACTGATTTACACACATTTGCAGTAGGAAGATTTACAATCCCAGATGACTGTAAAAGTAATTTTACCACACATATCTCCTTGGCGATATATTGCTGATGTCATACATTCATAGATGCTAAATACCCCACTTGTACACAGGATTCTCCTGTGGTCTGGATGCTGATAATGTTCCGTATGCATTCTCTAACTAAATAGTAGGTGGTTCACGTCCATCCTTGCTTAAATGGTGTGACCGTGATTACTGTCATATACAGTTGGTTACCTCACAACCACCTTTACGTACACTTCCACTTATGAGATGTATTTACAGTGGCACAGTTTTAAACTTACAAATCCTCACATTCCGGGGGGAGGGATAGCTTTTTGTGAACTCAGTGATTACATAATGCTTCCTTAACTGCAGTATCTCACAGTTATAGTGCAACTTCTACTGTGGTGTGTGACTTCGATACTGTGCTTTGTACATTGTGTAATGACAAAGGTAGGATGTTTGACGTTATCTGTGGGTGCGTCTTTCACTCTCCTACTTTTTAGCATAAACAGCTGAGAAACAGTGATGATGTCATCCACTCAACTGTGCACTGTCACAGTTTTACTGCAGCATGTTTTGTAGCCCTTCTGATTCAGGCACTAATCTGTAGCTTTTGATCTTAGGTAGTTAGTTCAAATCCAGCCATTACTGGTCAAACAGCATTGTGTCAGTCTTACTGTGACTGTACGTCACAAACATTGTTGTAAAAGACATCTGCTGTGTACATGTATAAATGTTGATTCCTTTTACAAAAGGCTATGATATTTTCTCACATAGCAATAATTTTAATCAGAGTGACAATGTCATGCGATTACATTTTCCTTACATAAGATATGTAGTAAGCATTGTCTTCTGGCATGAGGCAACATTCTGTATGTTGTTGCCTTAGTACAGCATTTACAGGCACACGTATCCCTTGCAGCAATAACAAAATGGAATGCCTTGAAATACAGATGTATCTCATAATTGCAGTGACACTTTTACCATGACGCAGTCATTCTCTACAATATCATGTACCTGCACCCCAGCATTTCTTCACCCAATGATCTCATGATTGCAGTTGTACACAGCATTTCTGGTATTCCAGCCACTTTCTTCTTTTGGAATTACCTGTGTATGCTGCAGTCTTTGGCTTACACCAGTCTGTACTGTGCCAAAACTCCACCTTTTTTAATATTGCACCAGAATCACAAACAGTAAATGATTCCCATTTTTATGATGCACAATTCCTCAGTACCATACTTCTCTTCTTTTGTAAGCTACACTGTGCCAAATTGATGTATCTGTTTGTAAATCAGCGTAAAATTGTGTTATGAATTATAACTCTTGCACACTTATCTAGGGTTTAGTTCACATAATCGAATGCTCACTTCAGCGAAACCCTATTCTTTGAGACTATAAGAGTGAGCGTTCAATTAAACGAACATTCAAATCAGCAAATGTGTTACACAGGCAACAGAATTAGTTGACCAACATTACTACCGTGACACACACCGCACTATGTCAAACCCAGTCAGGTGGGGGGCTGCCCCCACACCCCCCAATGTGGGGGGCTGTGCCTCCCACACCACCCTACTTATATCAACTCCGAGATCACACTACAGTGGGGAAAAGGGAAAATTTCCTACTGTTGGCCAACTAATTATGTTCTGATGTGGACGTTTGCTTAATTGAAGGTTCGCTCTTTTCATCTCAATGAATAAGGTTTTGCTGAACTGAACATTTGATTATGTGAACTACACCTATTATCTAGCAGTTGTGTTGAATTCCATCCTTAACAAGTACCTTTTTTTCTGTTAAACAGTTAGTAAAAGCTGTTGCATGTACATTTCTGCATTAATTATCAAAATGCAATGAACATGTCAAGCTCATGTCATGTCTTTGTAAAATGCTTCCACATAGAATGAAAATGAATTTTAATTTGACCTGGTTAAAACTATGCACCAATATTAGATTAATTTTTTAAATCATTCCTGTAAAGAACATAAAAATTACTTTTCTATTTGGGTGGGAGGTTGGCATAATGTTTACCTTACAGACACAAGGTGCAGGGTTTGATCCTGGCTAGGCTTAAAATGACCCGCAAGGGCAGTTAGCCTAGAACTAACCTATGAACCTAAGGAAGATGTAACTGGGAACATTCCATAACACAAGTATAAAGGATCATTAGAACAAAACCACTATTTTCTAGTATTTTTTCATCTGTGCCTTGGACAAATGTTCTTAAAATTTAGATTGTCATACTTGAGCACCTTTATATATGTGAAGGGTGACTTGAAACATTTCAGTTTAGTGTCTTCTGTGTGCTACCTTTTCAAGGCTGCTGCTGATGTTACAGCTTTAATACCCGGCGTTCATTACATTCATAGTTTGTACTTTTTGAATGCTTCTGGTTAAATGATCCAATTAGTTCTGCAGTTTTTATTTGCACACTGCTGTTCGGAATCTCATTTAAAATCTTAAGATTGTAAAAATATCAGAAGTCTGATGGATCATCCAGTAAAATACTTGTACAGATATACTTTGGTTTCTGTTCATGGTTTAATGATTTGTGTTGTATGTATACAGTGCTTAAAATATAAGCATTCAAATGCTTTAAGTAAAATATGCTATACAAAGATTGTTATACTCAATTTTTTGTATCTGCATAAAAATTCAAAGCGAGTTTTCAATAATAGATACCACTACATATTGTAAACACCATAACAATATGTATTTGGGTGAATAAAATAATGACCTACACCCTACAATGGGTGACCAGAGGAGATGATGTGTGAAACTGGTGTTAAGTGAATATAATATGCATATAAACACAAAGTAGCTATAAATAGGCTAGTGATATGTAGGTGGGAAATACACAGTATAAGAGATGCAAAATGAAGAAACAACACCAATGAAAGCTGACACAGAGTTGGAGGTTCAGCATGATGTTGTAAAAACAAGCTGTACAAAAGGATTGCTAAGTGTACTGATGAATTCAGTTTTCAATACAGTAAAACAAGAAGGATGCCTTGAGGAATGTGGTATGGCACATGTAAGACTTACATCATTGATTTGTGCAGGGTGACTTTAAAAGGGACATTGAATACATGATGCTGAATATGCCCTGGGGTCATGGCTCATGACACTAGCATGAAACCCATAGAGCACTGCAGAGAATGCATACAATATTGAGTTATCACAGACATAAAAGTTTGCTGAACATGTTTGGATTAATGAAGGCATAATTCTGCTGTTTAAACTCCTCTGGTGGTGACTGCGGTGGTGGTGCTGCGGTAGCATTGTCGCCTCACAGTTAGATGTCGCCCGTTTGATTCTCAGTTAGAGCGTCTTCTGTGTGGCGACATGCGTGAATGGGTGTTCCTTCGTTGAAGGTTGTGCATTAGGCCTGGCAAGCCAGTACATAAAAATCTACTGCCAATCATTAGCGGACCGGAGTTCCACTGTGGCAACCCCTAACCGGGAAAAGCCGAAAGACACAAAAAAAAGACTCCTCTGGTGGTGCTCTGCAGAAACATGCAGCAAGATAATTGCTGAGTGTGAAATGTTACACATGTTGGTATGCAAGCAGATACAGGGCTTTGCCAAGGAGGTCCCTGGGGAGGAATTTGTGGAGGACCCAGCTGCAGGTGACGACTGTACAAGCAGGAGATGGGTGCTGTATGCAATGACACTGGAGAAGAGACAGCATCTGGTTCACAACCATGGACCAAATTAGATATAATTAAGTGTAACAATGATGCATGTAGTAGTGCAACCATACCATGCATGGATTGGCCGCACTTGGCATCAGGCACAATTTACCCTGATAACAGAACACTGAGGAAAGGGCACTTCTGTTGGCATATACATAGGTGAGGAGGGCAACAATGATAGAGGCTGGAAATGGGCACTGTGCTAATGATATGTGTGTGTGTGCGCACGTGTGTGCGTGTGTGTGTGCATCTGTGCGCGTGTGTGTGTGTGCGTGTGTGTGTGTGTGCGTGTGTGTGTGCATGTGCGTGTGTGTGCATGTGTGTGTGTTTGTGTGATGTGATGGCCTCATGAGTGTTGTGATCTGGGAAGACAGTGCAGAGAGGGAGTGGTGTCAACAGTGCAGTATTCATGGGCAGAGGTGGGTGTTTGGTGTGAGGGTGTGTGTGGAAATCCAGCAGATGTTGTTGCACTGTGCATGTGTCTCTGTGTCAGATCCAGGTTACCCTCAGGAGGCATGTACACTGCCAGTGCATGTCCTAATCCACAGGGGTTTCCTCTCTGAAAAATGTTACTGGCACAATCTATAGCCAGCATGGTGGATGGAGTGCTTAGTGAGTGTGAATGGTAGGATGTGCCACAGAAGGCAGGGAGAATGTGGCACTATGGGAACTAGACTGTCTCCTGACCATCCCACAGTGGGCTTCTCCATCAGAAGTGGAAGAAGATCAGCCACAAGAACACTGATTCCCATGGTGAGTAGCTGCACATGGGCACTTTGAGTATACAGACTCACCAATGCACCTGTCCAAAATGCTACATAAATAGCAAAGCCCTCTCTGAGATCATCAATCAGATCACATATCACACTGATTAGCTTTTCATCTATCAATTTCAAATGGTGTGACATCATCAGTTTTTGACTGTATCACTGTCCTCTACATCCATTGTGTGATGACCATGGAGTCACTTAACTCAGGGGTTGAGCAGGTACCAAAGAACTTGTGATCACTTTTACACTGGCCCATACTTTCCTTCCCATGCACATAGCAGCTGCCATCACTCATTGTTGTCTGTCTGGGGGATAAGGCTGCACCATGGGCTGCTGTGTCCACAAACTCCATTCTAGTACAGTGACATGTGATGGTGGGGTGGGTTGCATAGGCAAAGGAACAGTGTCCATTGAAAAGGAGAGTGATATGCCTGCCACATTACCATTTCTGGTAGTGCCACTGTGGCTGCAGACTACACCAGGCTGTGTTAGCCATCATCATCATCAAGCTCAGAGATGCCTGACCTCAAGCATGCCAGCAGCCATGGTGGAGTACCAAGATACTGAAGCACCTTTGAAAAGAGTTAAGCACACCAGTGTACATTAGTGGTCTGTTACACCCTAATTACAGGCCACATATCTTGTGCAGACTTATATAGCACCAGAAGACCTGACATGCCTGTATGACTGAAATGATCATATTCAGTATATGCCCAGTTCTGGCTCTGCTGTGATGCACTATGTGATATATAATGAAGGAGCAAACCACCTTAGGCATCATCCACTGACACCTGAGATGGTGGTGGTTGAAGATACTCCAGTAAAGTGAAGTTTGAGGAATGGACCTAACAGATATAGCTAGCTCCTTAGATGAGGAGTGCCAAATAAGTGAAAGTACTTTTTATTTTTCAACTTCAAATGGAGGGGGTCAGACATTATGCACCAGAATAGCTAGCTGCACTTCTGATATGAATTCCTCCACTAGATGTGAGTGAGTGGCTTTGCACCCTAAACAAAGATGTCACCAACTCCTTTATTTCTGTCAGTGATGACTATGTAGGCAGATGTCCTAACTTGTGACCAGCTACTCCTATGCAAGGTGGATTGCTTTGTTATGTGCCTGCAGCCTGATAAATCATGCCAGTCCTCCTATGATGAACTTGTATCGCTACTGACAGTGCTCACTTATTCAACAAAGTCCCGCCCAACATCGTTCTGGAAGGTCTTGTTGATATTGTTCAAAAGGACGATATACCAGCCATGTTCATGAAAAAACAGTCGCTCCCTGGGATAACTTCTCATTTATCTTCCTTTCTTTTGGAAACATCCTGCTCTGTAAATGTGAGGACAGACATATGGTAAGCTTTTGGCCAGTGATATCTGTTACACTCTCATTGCAGTACCTCACTGCACATTTCACAGGTAGCACTGCTTGTGCAACACCTGACCTAAATGTGACTGTTGAAAGCCAGCAGCCTCTAGCCTGTCATAGTTGTGCCTCCGCCACAGTGCACTATGCAGCACATACCTGTGAAATCTACCTTTACTGTCTGTATTTATCTCTGCATTCTGACTTGTTCCATGTATTATGATCTCACAATGTCAGACATGCTGTCTCCACCATGCATGTGGATAGCTATAGCTATGATCCACGGTATCTCTTCTCTTCCCCTTGGTGTTGAATTGCAACATCTGTCACCTGTGTAACTGTATGCCTTTTCAAACAACAGGTGTGCTAGCTGGACACCCATTGTCCACTACTGTGTGCTACCTGCCCTTTGTAGGGGTGCAGCATGGCAAGAGGTTGAGGATCACTGCAAGCCATCACAGAATAACATCCCTTATGATGGTTCC
The DNA here is from genome assembly GCF_019279795.1 of Protopterus annectens. Taxonomy (NCBI): domain Eukaryota; kingdom Metazoa; phylum Chordata; order Ceratodontiformes; family Protopteridae; genus Protopterus; species Protopterus annectens. The sequence goes on from NC_056735.1 coordinate 1,279,889,854, forward strand.
CAAGATGGAGAGGCAATATGAACCCCTAGGGTTAAAACCACATGACTGTATTACACTTCAGCCATTATAACTGACATAGGATTCCATCCTCCAAAACTACAACAAATAGACACATTTGGTATAAATTCCTTCCCAGCAAACAACATATGCATACACATATAAATATATATATATAATAGAATTTCTGTAACATGAGCATTGGTAGTATATATAATTATTTCAAACCATTTTTAATAGATCCTATGTCTTTAGTCTCTGAAAATGTTGCTATGTGACCAGATTATGAGTTACAGTTTATTCTCTATCCCCCAACACCAATAGAGAGAAACATTTTCAAAAGCAGTTCCCCCACCAAAACACACACACACACACACACACACACACACACACACACACACACACACACACACACACACACACACACACACACACAATAGACTGAGACATTCTGAAAAAATGACCAGTCCAACACACAATAACATAGGCACATGCTAAAAGGCACTCCCATAGAGTCACAAAAGGAGATACACACTTGAAAAGGCAGTCCCACCAACTCACTACAAAAAGAAGAAACACTGTCAACATCAGAACCCCTCCTGACTCCATACAGCACAATGAAACAGTCTGAAATGGATTTATCCCACAGATTAAACTGGGAGGCAAATGTTAAATCAGCAATGTCTACCCCCACCTCAAGTTCCTAGCTTCTGTAGAAAGACCTGTATGTCATGTTTCCATCAATCATATATTACTCCATCATGTGTGTAGCACTGTGACAGTGCACTTCATAACCTAGTAACAACTTCTCCTGTTCCCCCAGTCCCACTCAGCATTCAGTTATTGATATTTCCCATACAACTATAAAAACACAATTAGAACAGCAGAAATGTTATCTAAAAAGTTCCCAAGCATGTACAAGCAGGAACTTCTCAATACTTAATGCAGCTATTGTAGATGTACTCATCATAAGCACGGATTTCCTCTTTAATCTGCTTCCTTTGTTTATAATCAGCATATTCCATAGTATAATGAGCGCTGCACTGGTGAGTTATTGTACAATATTGAGGATGACAGCATGACAATGATGCTGATGAGCCAAGTACTGGTAAATGTGTCTGAATCACACTTTTTATGCAATGCACAATGGACCAAGGTTGCACTACAAGGTTTGCGTGTGCTGTCATGCACTGAATGAATGGCTGCAAAGTGCATTGCTCATGTATGAGCAAGTCAGCAACCCCAACAAGCATGTGGATATAATAAACATTTGTTGTGACCCCAAGAGGAGCTACACAGCAATAATGGAATGTGATGTGGGTTCTATGGGCTACACATAACAGCATGCCATTCACACCCAAACACCACCCTGCCATACCATGTATTTATATGCCATAATATGGTGACGTTGCATACTGTCACATTAAGCTGCTGCCCTTTGTTGTACATCATGTGATAGGTGCTATCTGCATTGATGTGAATGTGCTGCCATATTCCTCTACACTGTGATCTGTAAATTAGCAATGGCTTCTCAGAGCACTGAGTGTGACAGAGCTCGCAGGTGGTACTCCAAAGAATCCAGAATATTTGTTACAGAGACCACTGGGGGTGCTTACTGTGAACCACTTATGAGGAATCCCATTGTAAGCCAGAAGTCTGGCACTGCCTTGGGCAGTGACAGCTGCAACAGGCATCAGCCATTCAGGTGAACTGAGTAGGCACCACTACAGTGATGTAAACAGGTGTCACCTTTATGTTCTTCTCCAATGGGAAGAAGAAGCTAGTGAAAGTACTCCTGAGTTCTACACTAGGTACACATGCCTGGTGTATTTTCAGTATTGTAATAAACAACTTCAGGGCTAGCTGGAAGACATATGGTTCATGTACCTTTACACTTTCTTTCATGTTTTTTTTCTGCTATTTAGCAGATGGAGGATCCCCATTTCAAAGGCATGTGGACTGTCTTTCCAGATGCAAGGGCAAGTATGTGTCTGTAGAACTAGCATGTAGCTATCAAAGCATGAGAGTTGTGTAATAGCATGTTGTGGATACTAATGATGTCCACTCCTAGCAGGACTAATCTGACTGTGCTGCCGATTCTATCAGTGTAAGTCTGCTAGTTTGTCCTTCCAGCATGCAATGTGCCCTTCTGTACTGACAGTTGTGGATTTGACCTCGCCTATTGGTGTGTCTACTGCAATAGCCCTGCCATTCCTACAGGATGCACCAATTGAATTGCCTGGCATGCTGCATGCATTACCCCATCCAAGAACCATGACAGTGCCACCTCTACATGGCATATCCTGGACGTGATTCCTTTTCACATTCTCTGACTTCTTCTAGCAGCTAATATCTGTATGTTCCTGTGGTTCTTCCTCCCCATTTCTGGCTTTCCTATACATCTCTTTCCTCCCTATTAACACAAATAAATTGGTAGGGACTTTGCTGGGAAACCCTTATGGATCTCAGCAGGTCTCATAGTGGCATGACTATGCATGTGTGGATGCCAGTAGCATGGGTATGCTACATGAGTGCTTCTGGGTTCTGCTAGTTATGTGATTGTTATCACTGTAAGCTCCACTTTACATAACCTGTATGGTTTTCCCCAGAACGTTCCATATTTCATTATTTACAGAACAGATGTGCTACAGCAGAATCGTGACTCCTGTAAGTGTTAAAAATACAGAATCAAAAGGGAAATAACTCAGAAATACTAAGACTATGTTTACTGACTTATCCTTAAAAAGTGCCAAAAAAACCAGTTTGTTCATAGTTTAAATGTTACTGTGCATATATTAATATTAGTTCATTTGTAAGTAAACCAAAATGGCCCTCAGTTAATCATTTTCTGTATTATAATGCACACATAAAACAGACTTTTCAGATAAGATAGGAGAGTCTGATATTTTGCTTGCCATCCCAGTATTCATGGCAAATATTTGGTTTCAGTCTCAGTTTTCTGAAACCTGGCTTATTTGCTTTATTTTGTAATAAACGTGTGTGTGTGTGTGTGTGTGTGTGTGTGTGTGTGTGTGTGTGTGTGTGTGTGTGTGTGTGTGTGTAAAATTAGTCTGAATGAAAAAAGAACCATCTGTTTTGCATATTGTACTTCTCCTGTTATCTGATGTGAATCACCCTTGATTCTTACAAGGAAAAAAGATAAAACTAATTGTAGGTGTATGTCAATATTATCTTATCAGTACTTTGCTGAATTATTCCATTGTGAGCACACAGAGCTCTTTGCATCAGTTTATTGTTAAACCTTAATAAACATGAATCAAACTTCTGTTAGAAATTTCAGAGGTTCATGCTGATTTGAATTAAATGCTATTTATGCTTCGACTTCTTGTTCTGAAGTTGTGATTAATGTTTGTGAGCATGCAAGATATATATATATATATATATATATATATATATATATATATAAATATATATATAATAGAATTTCTGTAACATGAGCATTGGTAGTATATATAATTATTTCAAACCATCCTTTTGGCACCTTTTTTCTCTTAAAAAGATTCTGTTATTTTATTTAAAAGGTTCTGATGAAGCCCACGAGTTGCAGTGGGTGAAAGTGCTTAACCTTATTGGAGTGAATTTTGTTATTTTATTTAAGTGCATTTACCGTTTTGTATCGTTCTTTCTTGGAATAAAGGACATTGATTTACTTGTTCAGTTCGCATCAGTTTGGAGCTTATTATTCAGTGTGCTATTCCACCAGGATTCCTTATTTTTGGTACTTGTTGCTGAATTCTATTTGGATTTACCTTGCGGTTTTTGTGGTTATTTCAACAGCGCAAGTTTATAAAAGAGCCATGGCACTTATTGGATAGTTTGTGACTTCACGTTGTATGTTGTTTTTGTGATTTCTATTCAGTTGTCTTTTCAGTCATGGACATATCCGGTGTGGGCTCACCTATTTCAACAGCGGTTAATATTGACAATAATGATAATAATGAATTAACTAAGTTAAGAGATGAAGTTGCATCTCTTAAGAGTGACATTGGCAAGCTTTTTGGTCTTCTTGAGAGCTTGCAAAGGATTCCTGGTGTTCATGAACCAAGGGTTCTTTCTTCTACCTTGCCATTGGTTAGAACTGGTGGGGAATCAGACAATCATCACCCATTGAAGGAGGATGCTGTTATAGACAAGAGGACCCATACTATTGGGTCCAACGGTTTTGTATATGGAGCATCAGTATCAGGAGGCCAACGCCAAACAGGAGATGACAGTTTTTCATTGCCAAATGGACAGGCGAGTTGCAGTCTGAAAGGAATTTTTAATAGATTGGACATTACTGAACCAGTCAGTAATAGTAAGATCAATATTACTGATTTTACATTTGACTTTTCTATATATGATGTGGAGGAGGAAGGCAAACGTACTGGTGCCAAACCCAAGCGAATACTTCCTATCAAAACCTATTTTGCTATTACAAACAGTTCCCCACATAACAAACAAGGTACTGGTTCTAAAGGTTTTGTTCCCAATCAACCAGCCAGTCGTGATTTGCAGTTTAACAAACTTTTGACTACTGACTATAAATTTGATAAAGTTATTACAGGTCAAAAGGACATTCAGAATTCCCCAAAGGATTTGGGGTGTCTAAAAGACATGATTTTTTTTACTTGGCAAAAAACTTAAAACCATTAATGGAATTAAGGCTGATAAGGCTTATTTACATAAGTGTTTGGAAATGAAAATTGTGCCCATGGTCTCAGATTTTACAAGACACCCATGGGTATAGTCTTTTCTGACAAAAGTGTAACTGAATTTAACACCTTTTTTGACCAATGTGGGTTTAACTTTATGAAAATTCTGACGAAAGGTTGAGTCAGTTGATACATGAGACTGAGGAGTTAAATATGAAGATTACTGGTGATTTATTATTTTTGGACTGGGAAAGGTTGTATAAGAAACAATATAATTTGGCAGATAAGTGGGTGGAAAATATATGTATTAGGAAACAAAAGAAATTAATAAGGGATAGCGAACAGTACAAAAATGGTAAGGCGTATGATTGGTATATTTATAAGGATAGAAATAGTAGTTTACAAGGTAATAATGTTGATTATCCACATGAGGCAGATCAAGAGGATTATAAGAAATACAATTCCCATTTTCAGAGGGTGGATTCCAAAAAAGGGCAGTCGTATCAGAATATTTACCAACAAGATCATTGGTCAACTTGGAAACCCAGGCAGAGACAGTTGGGGGGGGGGCAAAACACAGTGGAGGGAAAGAAATTAACTGATCCAGTGTGCTCAGATATAATCAGGGTGGACAATAGATAGACATACAAAAATTTCAATATTTACAATTTTTCTAGTTTGGATAGACACAAGACTCATTTTGAGCTGTTATGCAAAGGTATGAAATTTATTCCTAATACCAATTTTTGTGTGGTTGATGTTTTATGTGAATTTAAAAAATTCATTAGAAAGATGAATTCAGGAATATTCTTTAATGATAAAAATAATACTGAAAAAACTATATTAAAAAATTATGATAATTCTTTGAAAGTCAAAAGTATGTTTATACCCCCCCCCAGTTATCCTAAGGTTGACTTATATGAGAAAGTAGTAACTAGAGAAATTTATCGGGTATCTAGAAATATAAATGGCAATGTTACCAATAATTTATCTAATGAAGAAAGAGAGACACTTAAGTCTCTACAGGATAATTCCAATATTAGAGTGATGAAGCCGGACAAGGAGGGTGGTATAGTGATATATGACAACTTAAAATATTAAAAAAAAATATATGATATTTTATATCACACAGGGAATTACCAAAATATTTCTATTAATGAGATAAACATAGCTTACCAATGTATTGATTCCTATTTAGAGGAATTTCATATAAACGGTAGAACTAATAAGGAGACTTATAATTTTTTTACAAGTGAAGTATCCTAGACTAGCAACCATCATCGGTATTCCCAAAATACATAAGAATACCTTAGACCCCCCTTTCTGGCCAATTATATCTGGTAGCAAATCTAAGACATTCCCTATGGGAAAATATATAGATTGTTCATTATAACATATATATAGTAAAATTCCCCTCATGGTAAAATATTCTTAGGAATTTTTGGGAATGTTTCCTACGAATACTAATGGATAATTTGGTTTTTGTTACTGTAGACATTGTTGGTCTTTTTTCAAGCATACCAAAACAAGCTGGTTTGGATGCTTTTTGTAATAGTATTACATCCTTTGCTAATCTTACTTGGAACAGATAAGTCTTATTATGGAGTTGATGACCTTAGTGTTAGAACACAATTTTATATATTTTGAAGGGGAGTACTTCAAGTAAACCAGGGGGGTAGCTATGGGTGCTGCTTGTGCACCCATCTTTGCCAACCTGGTTATGCTTGATTGGGAACTCACCTCCCTTTTCCCTTGTGAATATTTCAAAAACCTCAGACATTATTCAAGGTTTCTGGATGATATGTACATTTTATGGGATGACAGTGTGGAAAAATTAGACAAGTTTTTAAAGTATCTAAATACCACCAGTGAATATCTGAAATTCACGTATACATATAATACTGAGGGGATTGCATATTTGGATACATATATTTATAAGCATGATTCAACATTCCAATCAAAAGTATATAGGAAAAACACTTTTACCAATGATTACTTGGAGTATAGCAGCTGTCAACCTTTAAAAATGAAGCATAACATTTACAAAGGACAAGTTATCAGAGCCGCGCGTATGACGTCTGACGTTGAGGTATTGACAGGTGAAGTTGAGTTTATTATGCAATTGTTTGTTGAGAGAGGTTATCCTGAAAAAATTTTATCTACTATAGGTAATTATGTCATTCAAGAAAGGGACAGGAAATAATGTCCTTTATTGGGAAAGGGATTTGAATCCGGACATATGATTAAAGATGATAAAGGAGATGGAAGTCAGTCTAACGGTCATCACAGATCCTTAATATTATTATATAGCCCAGTAGTTGACAAAGTTATTTACATTGTAAACAAATTTTGGTACCCGATTTCTCAGGATCCTAAATTGATACAAATAATGGGGGAAAAAAAACAAGAATTACATACAAAATGGGTAAAAATATTAAAACTTTTTGATTCCCAGGAAAAAGCAAAGGGATAGGAGGTCCAATGAACTAATCCATACCTACAAATGTGGTTCTTGTAACCAGTGTAAGTATATTCTAGAAGACAAAAAATTGATAATCCAAAATGAGACTCATACAATCATTAAATCCAAATATGGGAATTGTAGGACTATGATGATAATTTATATTGCTAAATGTAGTGAGTGCATATGTTTTTATGTAGGGAAAACTGAGCGTTGTTTTCGACAATGCATTTATGACCATATTTATAGTATTCACAAAAAAGATTTAACAAATGCCCTATATCGGCATATAAATTCTACTGATGAAACACATAATTTTAAGTTTGCTATTCTTGAAACCATTACTGTATCTTCTATAGGTGGTGATTACAAAACAGTGTTAAAGAGGTTTGGTGGCAACTTTTATTAGATGCCACCACATACCCTGGCCTCAACGATTTTATTTTTTGCAAACCAATTTTAGAATATTGTATATGATTCTTTATTGTTCATTAATTATTTTATATGTATATTTATTGTGGATTTTTCATACATATATTAATTACACATTGTTGTATTATGTACAGGTATATATTGGTAACACAATACTTACATATTCGTTAGGTAGTATAGGTGATGAGATTGTTAGGCATTTTTTGAGATATTGTTTTATTATAGGATTTTTGTAAATATTATATTATAGATTTATTATTATTAGACAGTGTGCTTATTTTAAATATTTTAAATTAACTTGATATGGATGCTTGAGTATGGTTATTAGTGATGAATTGTATTGTTGAATTTTTTGCACAAACTACACTGATAGATTTTGTATAAATTGAAGTATTAGTAAGTGTAGGAGGCCTTTAAGGGGTGGAGCATAGCATAGGATAGAACACAGGAAAAGACGTATTTTTTTCAGCTTCCTGTTGGTTCCAATTTATTTATTTATTATTTATTATTTATTTGCAGTTGGTTTACCAGGATAGTCCATTGGGCCAAAAGAACCCGTTTTCAATGGAGTCCTGGGGAGAAAAGCTCCAATATAGACAAAATTAGGTACATACAATAACTACAAGATAATTATACAGAGTAGAGATAACAATTAATACATATAGGCTTAAATTTGAGAAACATTCGAAAATGGGGAGAAAAGCTGCGATATAGGCAGAATTAGGTACATGTTGTGACTACAAGACAGTTATACAGAGTAGAGATAAAACATTAGTACATTTAGGCATAAATTTGAGAAACATTCAAAAATAAACAGTATTGAGATATGCCAACAGAGAAGTTATTGAAGAGGAAACACAGAATGTCTTTATTAAATAACTATAGTGAGGGAACATAAGCTTTGATAGGATAAGGGTGAGGGGAATGGAATGTTATAGATCTATGAGGGGAGGGAGCAAAATCATTTGCTAATGGGGAAAGTACTGCTTGGAATTTCATGCACTGTGTGCTGTTCTGCAAAGGTAAGTTTCAATTTTAAATCTAATGATTGGTGTATAAATGCAGGGGGCGGTATTTGCTATACAGGATATTATATCAGTTTCCGCTTCCTTTTAGCACCTTTTTTCTCTTAAAAGGATTCTGTTATTTTATTTAAAAGGTTCCGATGAAGCCCATGAGTTGCAGTGGGTGAAAGCGCTTAACCTTATTGGATTGAATTTTGTTATTTTATTTAAGTGCATTTGCCGTTTTGTATCATTATTCTTTCTTGGAATAAAGGACATTGATTTACTTGTTCAGTTCGCATCAGTTTGTAGCTTATTATTCGGTGTGCTATTCCACCAGGATTCCTTATTTTTGGTACTTGTTGCTGAATTCTATTTGGATTTACCTTGCCGTTTTTGTGGTTATTTCGACAGTGCAAGGTTATAAAAGAGCCGTGGCACTTATTGGATAGTTTGTGACTTCATGTTGTAAGCTGTTTTCATGATTTCTATTCAATTTTTTATAGATCCTATGTCTTTAGTCTCTGAAAATGTTGCTGTGTGACCAGATTATGAGTATTAACAGTGTAGTTTAAAGTGATTTGCCAATGTTTCTATATACATTACAACATTTGATGAGTCAAGTGCCTCATTGTATTTCCCTGCCTGCTCTTCCTTATTTTTTAGGCCATATTTTAATAAAAAGCTTAATTTATTATACCACAGCCCCAAAAATTTTGCTTCTCCAGTTGTGATGTTACCACAGGATAACATGTGCTAGATCCATAGACTTTAATGGGGCACCTTCACGCATATGCAGTGGTAAACCCACTGAAGTCTAGAGATGCAGCAGATGCTTTTCCTATGCCTGTGTCACTGAGGTTAAAGTTCCTGTCAGAGCAAGGAATCTACATAATTTAAAATGATTTTTGCACATTAACAAAATGTCAAAATCATTTGCTAATGGGGAAAGTACTGCTTGGAATTTCATGCACTGTGTGCTGTTCTGCAAAGGTAAGTTTCAGAATGTTTCTCTCTCTCTCTCTTACACACCTTTTTATCCCTATTTTATCCATCTTTACTTACTGTAAGCATCTCACTCATTCTATTTGCCTCTTCTATTTGCCTCTTCTCTTTGCATCTCTCACAACATCTCTCACAATATCCATTACTTACTAGAAGGCATGATTCATGCCACATTTTGTGGAGCAGATTCGAATCTTACTTTTAACTTGCTTCATTATTTACACTAACAAACAGTTACTCGTGTTTATTCTTATAGTTAACAAGGCACAGAAGTTATTCTGATTATCATGTTAATCCAGTAAGAGGTATTCTGGCAGTTTAGCCCAGATAGCTAAGACTATCACCACGGCTAACGTGTGAATCTGGGCAAATCATTTACTAAAACAGTGCTTCACTGGAACAGCTGACATGAGGTGGTTATTTAGGCAAAAAAACAAAACCTAAAATAAATACTTATTGATGTGTGGGATTCTTTTTATAGCTACAATCTAGAAGCCAGACCACAAGGGGCACTTCAGAGAAAATCAGTCACTAGCATGTATCTGGAAGATGGAAAAAAAACAGACAAGCAAGAGTACATTTAAGAAGTTATTAAAAGAACATGTGAACTCTTCACAAACAGTAACTGGAAGGAAGTAATGAACCTTACGGTTTGGAGCTGTGAAGGAAAACACTAACCACTGCACCACCATTTTGCCTATTGTATGAATTTAATATAGCCATGACATTCAACTGTGCTTAAAAATGTATGTGCAAAGGACAGAAAGTGAAGATAGTTTTGACATTTTAAAGTGACCTTGGAGCACATACATTTATGCCAAAGGCTCATATGCATGAACTGCTCTGTGTCATTATAAGTGCAAATACAACACAGTAAGAAATGACTGCGTGACTTCATGGAGATTACATTAGGAACTGCACCAGCCAGGTCCCATTTTTTCTGAATATTCTTTCTTTCTGTCTTTCTTTTTATCTATCTATCTATCTATCTATCTATCTATCTATCTATCTATCTATCTATCTATCTATCTATCTACCTAATCTAGCTGTAGCTTGTTAACCAAGTTAGTAGACTGGGGCAAGACTCTTTACAGCCAAATCCCAGGCCACATAGAAAAATGATGCATATACAATGCATAAATAACCAACAAAAACATTTTTTTTGATTTCATCCAAAATTGGAAGAATAAAGTCTTCACTCTCCTCCCTTAAAACCTTAGCCGTAAAAGCTGGTCAATAAGTTATTCCCAAAGAAGCACACATCCTCCTTTCAGGCAGTCACACATTCCTTAGATGGCACTCTTTCCAAAACATGACAAAACAATAAATGCCTGTGTCTCTATCCGTACATTTTGTGACCAATGTCCTTTCTTTCTTAATGACAGAAATGAAAATGCCAAACCTAAATGCAGTCTAATTCAGTTTGAATCACTCAGAAATAACTACTTTACAGTGTAGTGATTCTTACTACCAAGTAACTGAACTTCACTTAACAAGTATTCCAGTGTGGATCAGAGCCAGATCATGGTTAAATGGGGCCCTAGGCAGGGTAATGCATCAGGCTTTCTCCCTCCCTGCAGCCATTCCAGTATCCCATTACTTGGCTATCTCTCACCATTTACCATAGACACCATTCTAACCTGTATGCATATTATTTTCTTCTTTACTTCTACAGTGATTACAGGTATTTGGATTTAATTTTAAACTTTTATTTCAAATGTTATAGCATGAGCACTGAAAGCCATTTTCTAAACAAATAATACAGTCTCACAATAAAAACAGACTTAGCATGAACATTAAAATTATCTGCCATTGAAACTCACATTAATTGAAGGAACATTGAAACCCACATTCAAAGAAAATGCACCTGGCCAGTTGTGGATTAAGCTTACCTTTGGTCTGTTTTCAAACCAAAGGCTCCTTGCACACATTCCTAAGGCCATGCATACATGCATGTGTTCTTTGATTCACCTTCCTGATTGCATTACATTATATTCCTTGTGTAATACAGCATCACTTGTTAGAATATGTTTTAAATTGGTAGTTTTTAACACTTTTCCAGTAAGTAATGAAACAAAATTGTGAACCAGTTATGACAAAACTACCCAGTTCAGAACATTTCTACCATAAAAGGCCACTCAAACTTCTGTCATTACAGTCTATCAATATCAGTCAGTATGCACAGTCTCTGCAGAAGTAAAAATCATCTGAATAATTCTGCATTAAAAAGATCTGTAACTAATGAAGAGGTTCCCACTGGCAAACGACTTTACATTTCAGTGTTTCATCTACAACTTCAGTGTCTGCAGCCTTTGAAGAATTAATTGTCGGTGTTACATAAAAAAGTTGGTAAACTGGTAATTGTGACACCCCACCAATGGACCAGTAATCAGGGAGCCTCAATCCTCACCAGTAGTGGTAGACGTACATTGGGAAGATGACAAGTTACACACACAGTATTTCCAAATGCAGCTCTCTGCATCAAGTGCAATTTCCCTTACAAGCACACAGAGACCAAAGTCAGTCTGGGGCTGGCTTCTTCCTCTTTCTCCAGATCCCCAGTAGGACTCCCCATTGGCACAGGTATAGAGTTGAGAGCTCAGCTGAATGGCCAAGTCAAGACCTCCAGCACCCTCTCTGTACAACCAGTGCTTTGTGTCACTGCCCAAGTTTTAGACATGCACACTTTGAGGTTTAAGTTATCCTCACATACACACACACACACACACACACACACACACACACACACACACACACACACACACACACACCTGGGAAAGGCTGGCACAGGTTTACTAGCTATGCCCCTTAATGCCCAGACTATAAGGTAGTTTCCCCTGCAACCAGTCACTCCTTATCAGCTACTTTAACACCCTTAATAAATATGTCCAGTCTTACAGTGTAATGTTACTGTTAATACAAATGGCAGTTTGACCAAGGGCAAAGCTATTAGGAGTGGCCTACGCAGTGTCACCAAATAAATATGCAAGTACTCCCAGATCTTAATTATGTCTCGACAGACCTTCCACGAGGAAAGATTTAAATATATTTAATAATAAATAATAAAAGAACAAGCCAATACTAAATATACGTTTACAGTAACATCAGAGTTCAAAATCACAGGAAATATTTAAAACAACATTGCAGGACAGTCTCAAATAAATAAAGAAAAACACCTAAATTAAGCTTTGCTATATTCCTGACTATATCTAGAGAATTACTATATCCTAGTAAACTTACTTACAGAGCAAGCAAGGCAGAGGTGGTGAGTGGGTCTTCCAGCTGATGTTGTCAGGTCAAAGAAAAATACAGAATACTATCTTTCACTAAGAGAGTTCCAAAATTAATATCTCAAATATTACTGCTGAGATAGCTTGCAGAATGACATCATTTCTTGTCATCTGACTCTATCCCAGGTGAAAAACAACCATTGATGCAGCTGATAGCATTTAGCATCTACCTGTGAAAGTACATACACAAGGGCTTTTCCTCAAATCTTGGTACTTGCTGGAAGTCATAAAACAATAAAACAGTTGCAAAACAATGCAGAAGGTTCCCTAGTCTTAGGCATTGTGTCTCATTGCTGACATAACGTAAGTTAATTTCAGCTATTTCTCTGAAGTTAACCTCTCGTGTTCCAGTTTCCCCTGTTAAAATATATACATTTAAACAGTTACAATAGTGCAGGAACATTTCTGTTCTAATCCAGTAGGGTACACTGTGGTTACATTTTTAAGCTCAGTACTTTACATACCCTTTTAAACACACACGTCTGTACCAGCAGTTTGATGTACACATAGCATGTAGTTCTAATGCAGTCGTAACACAAGCATATATATCATGTTGATATTCACAAATGACATGTAATTATTTACAAAATTCTAGGTAGCTGGGCTGGCAGTATCTCCTTTCATGACAGTAGTTACTAGTTATCTCATCCAAAGGAGGACACATTCACAAGTGCACCACAGTATCAGCAATCCATCCACATGGTGTGAGAGTGGAATTGACAGCCTTCTGCACCAAAGGCAAGTATACTACTTGTTGTGCTGCTAGCACTGCTTTCAAACTCTGCTGCACAAACACTGACCAATACTTGCTAAACAAATCATATGCACATTGAGAACAGACTTTGCATGAACAGCAGTAAAATTGTCTTCCCTTGAAACTTACAATTCCTTGAAAATGCGCTGAAGCTCACAGTTCCTTTAACAGTCAGATAGTTGATATAGAGGGTTCAGAGTTTTGTCTCCACTGAAATTAGTAAATCCTTGAGCAGCCTGGTAGTTTGTGTACAGGATTCAGGCTGTTGTCTCCTGTAAATAGAGTACAAGGTTTGAACCTGAGTAAGTTAATTGACTAATCTGTCATTCTTAACTAGGGCATTACACACAGAGACACACACACACACACACACACACACACACACACACACACACACACACACACACACACACACACACACACACACACACACGCGCACACACACATTTTCTTGTTGGTGCATGTGCTGTATTAAAGAAGCATGCACAATGGCTGTAGAGTGCATATGTCTTCTTAAAGGAAAAGACACTGAAGATAGGTGGCCAGTAGGCCTCCCCAAAGACTGGGCCCTAGGTTGCAGTGCTGGATCTGGCTTTGGTGTGGACACTATTCCATTATGCCTTCTCAACATCCTACATCTGTACAAGAGAAAAGAAATCAGTGTCCCAAATGTGGGAGGGACTGCAGTACTAGTAGTTATCTTGGAGGAGATGGCCTATGAGATATTATTAAAGCTTATAGCTCTATTTCCCTTCCCATAATTCATATTTTAATTTATTTATTTACAGTGGAGAAATCCAGTGTGAGCACTTTTGACACTTTACACGCACCCTGTTATCTAAATTGCTGAAAAATCACCATTATCTCACAAATAAACTACCACTTTTAGTACAGACTGCTCTGTAATGAACAGCTCAGGTTTAGACATGGACATAATGACACCCTAACTGTACTGGTACTGTCTAACTGAACTTACAAATATACAGACTCTAGTAAACTAATAAGCTCCTTATTCCTGATCTCACCAAGGCCTTCAGTCACACCTGCTGCTGCTTGTGGAACAGTATCCAGCTGTAAGCATCAGTAACATGGGAGGTGGTGGTGGACTTCTTTTTGGTAGGAGACCCAATTTTAATATTTTGTTAAACAGTTGTTAGAATTCGGTCAGGCCCTGATCTACAGTTCTACATTCCTCCCTTGTACTCTTGCTGTTACCCTCTCTAAGTCTTGATCTGGTGCTCAAGGCTGTCTTCTCAATTTACCTCTGTTTTGATTATTGGTCCATGTACTGCTATCTTATATTCATAAAACTCAATTATTTTGTCTTCACATCTCTGTAGTGGATAAAGTGATATAAAATGTTTAATAAAATGACAGCTTTAATAAGTACTCTGCTATCCATTCACCCACAGCGCTCTTTTTCCCATTTTTGCACATGGGGTTTGTGTGTACCATCAGGAGTGACCATCATCTAGAGCCTTCACAGCCAGGGTGCATAACGTCGAATGGCTAGTCCTGCAGCACATGTTATTCTATACCACACATACACACACACACACACACACACACACACACACACACACACACACACACACACACACACACACACACACACACACACCGTACCTCTCAACTACTCAGATTTTTGCCTCATATTTTAGTCCTTTTCCTCATAAAATGTGTGGGCTTCTGGCAAATGACTGAGGACTGAAGTCACTAAATAATGACATGCATTTGACTTCCAGACTTCACCTCCTTCAGAAAATGCATGCTAACACAAATCCTGTTATTCTAGCAATTTTCTAAGTTTATGAGAGCAGTACTTCAAATCTGTCACTTCTTTTGGGCTTTTATCCCCCCATTATTTTTAGGTTTTGTACAGTTTATTGTGCTAAGTTGAGAGGTATGACACTCATGCATGTGCACTCAAACCTATGGCCAATATAGAGTGTCCAAGCCACCTACTCCATGTGCACCTACTGCATGTCTTTGAAAAGTGGGAGGAAACTACAGCACCTGGGGAAAACCCATGCTAACAGGGATGGGCATGTGTGTGTGTGTGTGTGTGTGTGTGTGTGTGTGGGGGGGGGGGGGAGTCATGTAGACTGCACACCAGCCAAGAATAAAACCAAAGAACCACTTGCTGTAGGCAATGTTATTACTACCTTTTTGCAGTGTCTGCATCTGTCTGCTTATTTTTCTGTCCACATCTTTATTGAAAAATAGCAATACATATTTGGACTAGCCCATTTAATAAAATGTAATAAATAAAACAAAAAAAAAAAACAAATTAATGGTAGTCTTTGTGTTGAATTAGTAAGGTAGATAGCTAAAATAGATACATTAGGACTCATACCGCTACAGTTTCTTTAAAATTCACCTACATCTCTAGTGCTAATCATACATTTTGTGCATCATAAAGTAGGGTTGTTACACAGAAGAAATGTAGACTAAAGCTCTTTGTGATTCATATGCACAGATACACAATGAGGTAAATCCCTGTATACAGTCTTACCCCATTGTGTAGCTGTGCATGGAGTACTTAAGCAAATGACACCACAAGGGACTACCCGCAATTCAGTAAAATTAAAGCAAAAAAGTACTGACTGGCTGCAACTACACAAGTTATAATCCTAGAACTATGTGCTACCAGCTTCTGTTCCAAAACGGAGAGTGCTAATCATCCTCATAATCAGATATGCTACTAACACCAGAGTCATATGAAAAGAAATCAGCAAAACAACTACACTTTCATGTGTTAGCAATGCAAATCTTGTATGGGAACCCATATGATGCAGTGCAACGTACTCTCACAGCCACCCATACTTGTATGAAAATGAGGTACAGCACACATGAATGACCAATGAGCCTGACATTTTTATGACTTACTCTTCACTGACAATTTATACCATCACCAAAAACTCTTTGGCAGCCTCATCCGTGGTCCATATTTAGTATCAGTTGGAGATGCTGCTCCCCATACGCCACATGCAAGTGTACAACAGCTGCTGTCAGGTAGTAACACAGCAAGACAAGGTAGGGTGTAATGGGAATGCCATTTGTATAGAGTGCCAGGATGTTGGTCTTGCACTGCACTGCACTGTACTGCATTGGGGGAATGAGTAGCATGCGAGAAAAAGAGCAAATGGATCTTTCTCAGGAGTGTAGTGTGGGTGCTTTACTGGCATTGGGTGATTGAAGTATTTGCAGTTGCTTTAGTTAGTTAGTGTGTAGCGATAAAGGTAAGGAGTGGGCAGAGAGATGACAGCATACTGTATGCAAGTCACTGACAGTCACAGGTTTTTGTATGACTGTATTCAGGACCATGTTCATATCTATGGATCGCAGTACTGAATATGTCCTAGAAAACATAGCGTGCATAAGGCTTTTATACCTCAGCATACTTTGTTCATTAATCTTAGGATCTGGCTGTCAGTATCATGTCATACTCAGTTATGTATTTTGGTTATTCCTGGCTTCATGATTTCATTAAATTTGCTGCGTTCCCTGATTGTAGTAGGGGTCCTCACTAGTTTAGTTAGTCCTATTGTGACAGCATTCTTCATTAACAGCACTATGTGCCACTGAGTCTGTTAATTATAATGGGGCCCTTGACTCCGTCACTGCTGAAGTAGATCCCCCGACTTTACTGGTTTTACTGTTTTACAACTATACTAATTCCACTCCAGCCACAGCACTGTATTAACATGACTGACCTTATGATTCTAGTAATCCTGAAGGGGTCCGTTAATCTGTTAATCCTGATTGTACTATCTGACTTCTTTAGCCTTCTACACTTCATCTGCTTTACATCTTTTCAGACCTCTTAATTCAGAATTTTGATCAAATTCCTGCTATATTAAGTCTGCTACGGGTTTTTTGACTTTATTAGGCCTGTGATGAGAAAGCTTATAATCAACAGAATAAGAAACAGGTTGACAATAGTAGTAAATGTGTATATAACTATAACATGCAACTTAAAAAACACATACACTGAACTACTGTTGACTGAAACTTTTTATGAGCATCAGTTTCTTTTCACGTCAAAGACTTCTTCAAAACGATAAGCCACAAAACAACTACAGTTTAAATAGATGGAAAATGTGTTGCTATACACAAATCATTTTACAAACCAATCTTCTTGTTTGAAGCATAACATAATACATAAGAGCTCTTATATTCGTACGAAAAATAAAAATAACAAACTAATGAAAAAAACAAAATATTAAAGAAGAAGAAGATTATAGATATGCTGCACTGGTAAAACTCCAACAGTTCTCTGTTGCTTTTCATATATCATTGTGTAAAAAGGAATGATAAGCCGCTGTGGTTCTCCTGTTCAATTCTTGTCTGGAGTGCCTTCTGTGTGGAGTCCGCATGTTCTCCCTGTGGTCGAGTGGCCTCTGAAAGACATGTGTGAATGGGCATGCCTTTGCTGAAGGTTGGGTGTCAGGCTAGCAACTTGACACCATAAAAAAAAATCTTCTGCTAATCGTGGCGTCTCCTAACTGGAAAAGCTAAACAAACATTGTGTAAAAAGGAATATGTTAGTGAACTTACTACTGCCCCCTGGTGACAACATAATGGAACAACACTGAGTAGTATTTAAAGCTTGAAAAACATTTGCTCATTTTAAAATAATATATAAAAACAAACAAACAGATAAATAAAGTAAATCAATAAATAGACAAACAAATAAATAAGGCTTTGCTAATTACAAATGTCCAGGTCAGACATAATAGATCATTATCTGAATACATTAATAAATAAATAAATAGATGTTTACTTCTCTTTATGGAAGACATTTGGATGTCTGACCATTCTTATAGGGTACTTCAGTGGTCTAAGATTTAAGATCTAACACAGTTATTGAGACAGGGGTGTGGTAGGGGGTGACTCGTGTTTAATAATGTTTGCCAATATATTTCCCTCTACTCCAGTGTGCAATCAAATTAGTCTGCATTTTCTTGTTCTGTTATACAGGAAACAAACTTCTTAATGAAGCAGGTATTTGACTGTGCTTAAAATCAGTACCTGGTCATTGCCTATTTGCCATCTCGTGCTTCACTCCAGAAATTAAAAAAATACTCGCCCATACTTTATCTCCTGAAATCAAATAAATGCATCAGCATCTTCATACTGGGTTAACCTTAACTTATGGGCCCAGTTAAGCATAATTTATCTGAATTTCTTACAGATCTCAGCCTACTCCAACTAGCAGGCATCTCAACCAGTCCCAGCCCCAAATCTAATCACTGTTCACTTAACCTCATTATTACAACTCATCCAGACTCCTTTATCTCCGTTCACCCACCCACTTTGAGTAATCACTGCCCAATCACATTCTCCCTACAAAATCTGCAAGTTAAGTACCTCCCAGGCTAATATCTTTCAGACCTAAGCCCCCTCATAAAATCTCCATTCTACACTCAGAGCTTGCTGCTATTAATTGGTCACTAATTCTCTCCTTTCTGATGCTAACACTGTTGCCAGTAAACTAACAGACTTGCTACTCTCACTTTGGGACATCCACAGTGATCTTACTGCTGCTGAAAGACCCAAAACTGAATGGCTCACTAAAGAGCTTAAATCCTAATGAGACTACATGATGAGTCCTGGGGAATATGGAAACATTAACCCACTCCCAACAACTGTGACCATTACAAAACTCTGAAGAACTTGACTAAACAGGCCTCCTGTATACTCAAAACCAGACATCTAAAATGTAAATAAACCTCCTTTCCTGCCTCCAGCCCCCAAAGACTTCTGGCAATGAGTCAACTTCCGTAATGAATTATCATGTCTATGGTGCACTCCCTACCCATCTGGCAATCTTACACTTTGGACATCTTCAGAGAATTCTCAATAATTCCCACATCCTCCTCTACCCACAATGCAACCACACAGGAAAGACATACTATCCCCTGCCAAATTCATTCCACATTGTCACTTCTCATAAATTACCTCTAAGCAACTTTTGTCCCTTCCTGAACAGAGTTGTATGGTTTCAGCATCTGAACCTGACAATATATGCTGTTGGTTCTTGTACTACTGCAGAAATTTCATCACCACATTTCCACTCTTTGCCCCAATATTAGCACTAGGCCAAATATTTGGAAGTCATCTTTTGCCAGAGCAATACCAGTTCCACGCATCTCCATCCTAACTAACATTGGTAAAATTCTTATACAAACAATTCCTTTCCTACCATGCTAAGATAATTATAAATGTTTGGATGGCTGGGTTCCCGAAAGCAATACCTGTGATTTGTTTTTTATAAGTATTGTAAAAAACAAAACATTTATTGTCGAGAATCAGCTCAAATAAAGTACAAATAAATATCTTTATAACTAAAAGGTATACCATTAGACAAAAATAGCATGCATTCAACTCCAGGTTCTTGTGGGATACACACATATCTATATCTATCTCTCTACCTATCTACCTACCCATCTATCTATCTATCTATCTATCTATCTATCTATCTATCTATCTAAGGAGGTTACATCTACTATGGCCAATAATAATAAGCCATGCAAGCTGTCTTTATTGAAGCTACTAAGCTTCAAAAATTGGGACAAGTCTTTATTAAAGGATGGTATAAATAGGTGGGTGGGTAGGGGGCAAGATGGCCAACAGACTGTAAATAGCTTTCTTAAGTGCAGTTTTCTGGCTTAAAATTTAACCTACTGGCATTTGTTGCATGTTCTGTGAATGTGTACCAAGAAGAATACTTTAAATTCTTAGTACTTCCATTTGGCAATGTTTTTTTGCTTCTAGATTCACTATGTGAGGTTAACAATTTCTCTCTTATAAACCTCTCACTTACTAAACCACGTTACATGGCGTAGGAATTAAACCTCATGGATACTCAAGTAACAAAGGCAACCTTTTCACTGATTTCTTCACCGGACAAAGAGATATCATCTAAAAGACTGAGAACCATGAATAAAGAAAAAAAAGGAGCTTCAATAACCAAAATGTATTAGAAGCTAAAGATTCTTCAGATCTGGTCAGAAAATATATTCTTCTGATTGGAGATTCAGTTATTAGAGGAACTGATACTTATATTTGCAGAGAAGATAATGAACATTGAATAGTGTTATGCTTGCTAGGAGCAAAAATAGAAGATGTGAGCCAAGCCTTGTTATGCCTTAATGTAAGGAAGTATGGATCTGTTTTTATTCATGTGGGTAGAATTGGTCTCATTCACAAGGACTCTCTGTTAGTAGGAAACTTTCAGCACTCTTAGATAGTATAGCTTGGACTGGTGTTAGGACATATTTTTCACAAATCACATACAGAAGGGCGGGTCAGGTCACCGTGAATTACAAGATTTTTTCGGTAAATACCTACATAGAAAAAAATGTCCTGCTTTAAAAAATGGAGATGTATAGAGCATCCAAGCCTAGTTTTTGGGCACACATGTTGAGACAGGATGGTGTGCATTTGTCAAGATAAGGGAAGAGAATATTTGCATCAGATATTTTGTAGTATTTGACAAACACTAGGCAGGGTTTTTGCCAGGCTGAAAATGTAACAGTTCACAGATAAGCTTTTGATGCATCTCTGATGGTTGTTAATGCTGGGAGAATTAATAATAAAGTTTTTTTACTGGAAAATTTGCTTTGTTCCCACAAGATTGATGTTGTTGTCTGTGAAACATGGTTAAAGAACAATGACTGGAAACCAGTTCTGTCAGGCTATAAATGTTTTTACTGTAACAGACATTCGAACAAAAAAATCAGATGGAGGTGTTACAACAGGGATTAAAGATAGTTATGAGACCTGTGATTATTACATGTTCAGTGATAACACTGATACTATAGACTGTGTAACTGTGACAACAAAGACAACCCTGGAACATATAACAATTGTTGGAGTGTATAGACCACCAAAGTCAAGTGCAAATGACCTATAGGAATTCATACATTTCTTACATAAAACACAGGAAGGAAGAATAATATTCTTATATTGAATAATATTATATTATATTGAATAATATTCAAATCACAACTGATGCTCTGGCCTACCTAGTATCCATCTTGATTAACCGATCTCTGTCAGAAAGTTACGTTCCCACACTGTGGAAAGTATCACATTTAATTCCTCTCCACAAAGGCGGACCCTCCACAGAACTAATCAATTACTGCCCCATAGCTATTCTCTCTCCACTCTCCAAAATACTAGAGAGATGCATACTAACAACCTCCTTTCCAATACTCAGCATGGTTTCCGACCAAACCATAGCACCACCACTGCCTTACTCTCCTTTACTAACACTATCCTTCAGCATAAAAACAATGGCTATCTCTCCTCTGCTACTTTCCTAGACCTATCTAAAGCATTTGACATGGTCCCACACAAGCAACTTATCTCTGTCCTCAGTAACCTATCCTTCTCTCAATCAGTCACCAACTGGTTTCAGAGTTATCTGTCTGACCGCCAACAATCCGTTGTATGGCAGAATGACATATCTCCCCAACTACCTGTCTCCATAGAGGTTCCCCAAGGATCCATCCTTGGACCCCTACTCTTCTCTGTTTTCACCAATAATCTAGCCTCTGCCACCAAACATGGCACACTCATACAATACGAAGATGACTTGACCATCATCTCCTCAGCCCATTCCGTACCCAAACTGCAAAAAGTCACACAGGAAGCCTTTTCCTCTGTTGAAACTTGGTTATCCGATGCCCAATTAATACTCAACCCAAACAAAACTAAACTACTCATCCTCCAACCCACCAAACATACTCAAAACAACTCTCACTTTAACATCACAGCAAAAGACAACACCACTATATACCCAACTGAACACACCAAATTGCTAGGAGTGAAAATAGACGATAAACTAAAATTTGACATTCACATATCCATGACCATAAAAAAAGTCCACAAAAATCTAGGAGCGTTATACAGAAATAAGCATCTTCTCACCAAAGCAACAAAGATTTCAATAGTAAATTCTCACCTTATCTCCACCCTACTTTATGCCTCTCCAATATATACCAACCTAAGGCAATGCGATCTAAACAAGCTAGAGACCTGCTACAACAAAATCACCAAATTTGGCACAGGGGCATCCTACTGTAGTCACCACTCTCTCTCACTTGCTGAACTGGGCTGGCTTGAACTCCCTCACCTCCTTCAGTGGTATCAACTCTCACTCGCCCACAAACTAGTAAACCATCCACTAAATGTCCCATCCCTCCAGAATCTACTCTAACCCTATTGCACCACCAGACCACTAAGATCCAGCAACAAAAATCACTTGCAGGCACTATTCTCTTGCACCATCGCCAAATTATGGAACTCACTCCCACCCACAATTACCTCCATACCATCATGCACCCACTTTAAAACTTTACTAAAAGTGCACCTAAAAACATGCTGGCTATGCCCTTGCAACTCCCACTCTAATATCACCCACCCCATCCAACCACTACCTTTCTTTCTACTCGACTAACTACCTTGATTATAGCAAGCTCAGATGCTCATAAGCCTAGTACTTATTATACAGCAGGAACTTCTTATTGTAACATTTGTTAATGTCTGTTATGTACTTCACAGATAAAGATTCTAGTTCTCTACTGATGTACTATGTTCTTCATCTGTAAATGTGTTGTAAGTAATTGCTATGTTAAATTGTTAATCGCTATGTAATCCAATGGAACTACTGTCTGTTTATTTTAACTGTGGAGCTTTTCTCCCCGGGCCTCCGCTGAAAATGGACCTACGTCCAGTCAGACACTCCCGGTCAACAAATTTAAATAAATAAATAAATAAATAAATATTAGCTGGGGACTTAAATTTACCAGGAACATTCTGGAATAGTATTGATTCAACATTAATAAGGAAATTATTTACAACGTATATTCAGGAACAACAATTACTTCAGACTGTAAAAAAACCTACAAGGGACAGAACATACTAGACATTATTTGTGTTTCTAAATAAATTACTGTTACTTCAAGTCAAGTTTTACCACCATTGATGTGCAGTGATCATGAGGTTATAAAGGTTACTTTGTTGCTAGATAATTCTGCCAAACTGAAATCTAAACCAATGCACAGAAGGTTAATTAAGCAATAACCCACGCCTGGGTGTGGATAATGCTGGATTTACCCACGGTTGGTGTGGTTTGTTCACGAGGGCAAAGCCCGAGTGGCCAAACAAAGACAACCGTGGGTAAATCCAGCATTACCCACACCCAGAAGTGGGTTATTGCTATTATACAATTACATTATTTAAGAAAAAAATACTTACTTTTCTTAAAAAATGGCGTTGTATAATGCCTCTGTGCTGCCTTTCCGCAGCTGTCTGGTATTCTGCGGCAGTTCTGATGTACTGCGCATGCGTATGCTTAAGCAGTACATCAGAGCTGTGTGTGGAAACAACAGAGAAAGGAAGATCTCCGTTGCTTTTTAGAAAGTGTCTCGCTATGTTAAAGGAGTTTAACATAGCAAGACATTTTCTAAAAAGCAATGGAGATCTTGCATTCTCCGTTGCTGTAACAAAAAAAAAAAAGACATACTAATGGAAAAAGTCTGGGCGACTGGACCTTTTTCCATTAGTATAAGTCTGATTTACAACATGCACACTGACCAATTAGTGTGCATGTTTTGGAATATTAGAGGGGGGGGTTGTTGTATAGTTATAGATAATATGGAAACAAAACAGTCACTATTTAAAACTAACTGAAGTGATGAGTTCAGCTGAAAACTGCAGATGGAATGTTGAAAGTTTTGAAAGAGAAATAGTTTGAGTGCAAAAAATAAAAAAAAAATGTTTAACATCAGGATCTAGGCATACACAGTCAGGGGGATATATTTCTATAAGAACAAGATACCTGATTAAGGTGAGAGACAAAAACTTTGAAAACTGAAATAAACAAGCTGGAAAAACAAGATTAAAAAAAATTAAGAAAATGTATATAAAGATATTGAGCACAATAGGACACTTTTTAATAGATACATAAGATGTGGAAGGAATAAAGACATACAAATTGATAAACTGTGTGGAGATTCTAAGATTTATTCTCAGACACAATGATTATAGATATATTTTCAAAATTTTGTGCAAAACAGTTTGGCTCCACAAAGGCGGTGATACATTGTTCTAGTGACATCCAGGTAACCTCAGATACTGGAATCAAATTAGATTATACTGAAAAAGAACTGCACAAACTGGATTCAAACAAAACACAAGGAGGAGTCAGAATTAGTAATAATGACCTGAGAACACTTCATCAAGAACTTACAATACCATTATATTTATTATTCACTAGGTCATATAAATATGGAGAGATTCCTCAAGATTGGAGACATGCACTTATTAAACCTGTCTTTAAGGAAAGGGGAGTAGGACAAACCCAGAATCATATAGACCCTTAAGTCTACTTTCATGTTGTGGAAAAATAATGGAGAGGGTAATACTGGTTAAGTTATTGTTAGAACTGGATAGGATGGGACTTGACATCATATATCAGCATGTATATGTTGAAAATAAATCTATTACCAACTGTAGCATGATGTTCTATAAGAATGACAGCTATGGATGAAACTTTGTGTTGTCATGTAATTTATAAAAATGTAACTTCACCATTTGACAGGGTCATACACAAAACGCTGATCAATAAATTAGAACAACTAGGTATTGATGTACTCTTGATAAGATGGATACCTGAATGGCTTACAGATAGGACATGTCAAGTATTATACAGCAACTGGACAGGTGAATTCCTTGGTTACAGTCATGGTGTCCCACAGGGCTCTGTCCTAGGCCCTTACTTGTTTAGATTGTATCTTTCAGACCCAACTTTTCCATCTGAGGTGTTCTACAGTCTATATGCAGACGACCTGAAATTTGGTAAACTGATTACATGTGTTACAGATAAGGCATGTCTGCAAAAAAAAAAAAAAAAAAAAGACTAAATGGGACAGTTGTGCACAGGAGAATAATATGGTGATAAATACATCAAAAACTAAGCATATGAGATTTGGGAGACATAAACTGAAAGGTAATATTTATTTATAATATTTAATACAGCACAAAGTAATTGAAACTGTAGACTCATTTAAGGACCTGGGTATATGTGTAAATCCAGCTTTGACTTTTTCTACTCATATCAACCAATTGGTTAATTTTAGTTACAGAACTATAGGTTGTATAAAAAGATTTATAATGTCTAGGAAATCAGAAATGATGAAGTCATTGTTTATTAGTTACATTAGACCCAAACTTGAGTATGGAGTAACAATATGGAAACCTTATAAGAAAACAAGCATGAGTAAACTGGAAAGAGTACAGTGGAAATATACCAAGGGTATCCATGGATGTGAAGATTTAAGTTATTATGAAAGACTGAAATATATAAACTTGTACAGTGTCCTTACAGATATCTATGAGGAGGTCTTATTCAGATATGTAGGGCATTTAAAGACAACTACCTCTGGGAATATTTGTGGTTATCAAAAAGTAGTATAGAATTATCAGACAACCTATGTAGAAGATTCTATAGGAATGAGAAGTGTACTAACTGGTTCTCTGAATGAGTAGCTGATGCATGGAACAGACTACCAAATTACATTAAAGCAAGTACTAGTTTAGATATTTTTAAGAACGTCCTGGACACTTATTATGGGAACAAGTGTTTAGGTATATTGGCAAGCTAGAAGGGAATTAATTCCCATGCTTGAAATATTTGTATGCACGTATGTAAAAGGAAATGGAATCAAAACTTCAATATTGAGGAAGAGAAGTCAGCAATACAACCAATACAAAACGTTATTGAAAATAGCTCAGCACAATTATCCTATATTGCTGACTCACTTAATAATACTGCCACAAGAATGGATGCCTCCGAAGATAGGCTCTCTAGTTGTGAAGTCAAAATGTTGGACTTTGAATCGTCACTAAGTAAAAAGCCAAAGAAATAAATGACATTATTGGACCTTGAACTAGGAGTAGGAGGAAAAACATACCGATTATAAGATTCCCAGAATCTGTCAAAAATTCAGAATTCCTGCCTTCCTTTCCATTTATTTTCATTCAATTACTGCTCAGTGAAAAAACAAACAGAACCCATACTAACTGAATGTGTGCCGCAATCACCAAGGAAATGTCAGTCAGATGCATCACCAAGACCTGTTTATGTAAAGCTTCTTAAGTATCAAGACATGACCGAAATATTAAAAGTATCGAAACAACAGCATGGCTTTAAGTGGTATGATCATAAATTAAAGTTTTTCTTAAGACTTACTGCTGATATATAAGAAACAAAGACAATAACTTGTTCCCTACTGCTCCTATCTGATCTAAAATAAGATTAGATTTCAAATTTATACACACAAAATTATATACAATCCTGAAAACACCCCTGCACTCAAAAATCTGGTCACCCTGTATAACAACCCTAGACCATTGCAATCTTCCAACAGACTCCTTATTCAGACATGTAAAACTAACAACCTAACCGGCGACTCTCTCTTTACAAACTCTGTAGGCAGATCATGGAACTCTCTACCACCTGAGATTACCTCACTCTCTTCTCTAGGTCAGTTCAAAACTAAGCTCAAACACTACCTGGGATCAAAATGGATATGCTATTGTATCAAGCCTGGCTAATCATTTCTCCGGATTGTGTACAGCTGCTATGTAACCTATCTTGTACTGCAACTTTCAGATTTATCTACTCTAAACAACTTACCTAAGAAACTATTAATAATGATCGTCCATCGAATTAATGTAAAAAACTTCTATATGTAATTCTGTATGGTTTGTCTCTATGTTCTCTGTAAATATTCTATTTTGCTATCTTTGACATGTTCGGAGCTTTTGTCCCTGGGCCTCCGCTGAAAATGGACATATATCCAGTCAGACTATCCCGGTCAACAAATGTAAAATAAAATAAAATAAAAATAAAATAAAATGGGATTCCTGGCATGACTATCCTTTACTTACAAGGTAACAGAATATCGTTAATGAACCAGAGGAAGCCAAACCACTATTTTTAAAACTTGTTCAATATTTGGTAAGTTGAACGCTTGCATATACCAGTCTTATTTGGAGATATGTACGCTTGATTGATGAAAGAGTTTTCCTTTCCCCAACATGGAGATGGCATCATGTTGGTCAGAATGATTTTCCAAATAAAAAGAACTTCATTTTCTGAACTTCATAGAAAAATTCTTAAGCAGGACATAAGTTTTCTTACATATTTTGTATTATGTTGCTGTTTAGATATCATGACCTGAACACTTCCTGTTGTCTACAACATGGCGCAGACACTGTAATGTATGCTAGTATGTTTTTACTTATGCATGTGTGAACACAAGTTAAGTTGACTTTATGTATAATGAAAACTCATTTTGATATGCTGCCATAGAAGCACTCAAACAGTATGATGTTGTTTAGATTAATGTTAGAATTGTTAAAAGTTTTGGTTAATTGTGTGTTTGACAAATCAAATTAAGAATACCACTCATTTCCTTCGCATTCTGTCAAGTTATCATGAGCTACCAACTAAAACTGTTTTAGCCAAAGTGGATGTTACATCACTCTACACAAATATCCCATATAAAAATGGAATTGCTGCCAGTCTTAAGTACTTTAGTGTAGTAATTGCATACAATATCCATACATTGTAACCCTATATCTTATTATCTTGGTAGTCCCCACCTTTCTCATCATTGTGAACTGCATATTATTTCTAATTCATATATTTTCTGTTAATCAAAACCTCTGTATCACAAAGACTGCTTGTTTAGATAGACAGCCTACAAATTTTGACTTTTTGTTTTCCTTCTCTGGATTTAAATAATCTCACTATACATTTCTTGTTTTGAGATTTACTGTCTTACTAGATGTCAGAGCAGTATCTCTGTGTGTTATCTTCTCTGCTCAGTGAACACTAACTGTAAAGTAATATGACAAACTTTGACTTTATAGCATGTTCTGACCCTGTTCTACACTTTCAGTCTCTCTCTATCTCTGCCACACACACACACACACACACACACACACACACACACACACACACACACACACACACACACACACACACACACTGTCTGTCTTTGATGTGTAGCCACCTTGGCATTTTTCAAGATTTTTTTTAGATAATTGGAAATAAATTATGGACTTTCCTTTCTAGGCACAAATCGATATTTAAGCACTGTAGTTAACACAAGTAACTTAATAACTCCTGTCAAAGGGCTCATTCTAGCTTGAAAGCTCAAGTAATTGCAAAAGTTATGTTGGTTGCCCCTCTACAAAAATATTGACAAAATGTGGTTTGCTTTTCTTAGATTTTCCAGTGATTGTCACATGTTTAAATACTTTTGCAGGTGTGCAAGCTCCTCTGTACTACCCAGGTGTGTGTGTGTGTGTGTGTGTGTGTGTGTGTGTGTGTGTGTGTGTGTGTGTGTGTGTCGGGAGGTTTCACCCCTACCCTGCTAATTATATATATTAATAGCAACGTTGCACAGCAGCGTAGAAAGAGAATAAACCCTTCCCCAATATAACTTCAATTTTGTTATCTTTTGTGTTTAGATATTTTTTTGTTTAGATATTTTTCAGTTTATGTCTTTTGACTGTTGATCTTTTGACTGCAGATCTTATGCTGTTTGCACACACACACGCACACACACACACACACACACACACACACACACACACACACACACACACACACACACGCGCGTGCATCACTTCCTTGGCTACACAAACATGAAGGAAAAGGAACCCTCTCACAGAATAGGAATCACACATAGAAACTTCATCAGTAGCGTTTCCTATGGAAAACAGAAATCAGGAAGTTCAATGTCAGCACGATGAACATGACCAGATGTACCCTCACTATTTCTATATAGGAAATCGAGTTAAAACAGGTAATTTGCTTTTCTTGCTTCTGTACATTTACAACTGAGCTGGTGAGAAACTAAGTCCTTGCACTGGATTATTCCTAAATCTTGAAAATGCAAGATAACAATCCTCATAACTATTACTGCAACTCTTTTGTCATGAAAGTATTCAGTTATTGGCTTAATCTCCCCACATATCTATATTGACTTTATGTATTTAAGTTCCCGGTCATCATATACAGATTTAAATATTTGTGTATTTTTGTATTGTGATTGTCAGATATGACAATATCTAATATCCACTTGTTTAAGACAATAGACTAATACTCTTGCTCTTGAACTTGGTGTGTGTGTGTGTGTGTGTGTGTGTGTGTGTGTGTGTGTGTGTGTGTGTGTGTGTGTGTGTGTGTGTGTGTGTGTGTCTTCAGTGAACGTGATATAATAATCAACAAATATAACAGATCTAGCTTCTTTAAACTGAAACAAGTCTGTACCTACTTAACTCTGTCAACAAAGATGCTCTTCATTACCAGGATGAGCACGGAGTATATCAATTAATACTTCTTCTGGATTGTTGTTATGTATGAACTGCAAATGACACAGCCCTGTTCTATTTATTCTGAGCTAACATTCCTGTCCATTATCTTGTATCTCATGCTCCTTCTCTGCAGTTTAATATTTCCAAATATGATTCATGTATGTGATAAAGCATTTGTATCCTCAGCTACTTTTCCAGCATTGAAAATTAAGCTATGAACACAACTTGTTGTCTATTCAAAAGAGAAATAAAATTGATTTTTTGACTTGATTTTTGCTCACATCAGCCTCTCAATGTAATTAATTTGAGCAACTGCATTTATAAGGCACCATCAGTACATCTCAGGAGCTCATTTAATTTTCTTCCATCATTGGTAACTGTGGCATTTCTAAAATAATCTCTAGTTCTTCTATCACTTATTCTTAGCTCTGTGCTAAATATT